>NC_053124.1:32765972-32773472 GCF_010015445.1 Perca fluviatilis
TTTCCGAAGTTTTAATGCGCTTGTACCAGCGTTTTTATTCAGCCTTTCGAGTTTTTTTAACTTTCTTTTTCAATGGATTTTATGCCAGATTTTTCGTCGTTTGTGCCATTTTTTTCTTAGTTTTATTAAGCTTTTCCGCGTGTTTTCTTTTGAAGTTTTTATTATGCTTACCTTTTCTCCAGCGTTTTTCGTAAGCCTTTCTCGAGTTTTCAACAACTTTCCAGCGTTTCTGGCTTTTTTTTCGTTGTTTTTGTCGTTTTCCAACATTTTTATTAGCCTCTCAAGTTTTTTAAACAACTTTCAACGTTTCTGAAAGCTTTTTTTAATGCGTTTTTAATGCATTTTTCACGTGTTTTTTTGCGCTTTTTACGAAGTTTTTGTCGCCTTTTTTTCCCAGCGTTTTTGTCGCCTTTCTCGAGTTTTTTTCAACAAGTTTTTCAACGTTTTTGTAGATTTTTTTTCGCCGTTTGTGCCGTTTTTTTTCGTCGTTTTTGTCGCTTTTTTCACGAGTTTTTGGCCCTTTTTACGAAGTTTTTAGCACCTTTTTTATCAGCGTTTTTGTCGCCTTTCTCGAGTTTTTTTTAACAACTTTTTCAACGTTTTTGTAGATTTTTTTTCGCCGTTTGTGCCTTTTTTTTTTTCGTCGTTTTTGTCGCGTTTTTCACGAGTTTTTGGCCCTTTACGAAGTTTTTGTTGCCTTTTTTTTCCAGCGTTTTTGTCGCCTTTTTTTCCCAGCGTTTTTGTCGCCTTTCTTGAGTTTTTTTTTGTAACAACTTTTTCAACGTTTTTGTAGATTTTTTTTCGCCATTTGTGCAGTTTTTTTTCCAACCTTTTTGTCGCATTTTTTTTTTAAGAAGTTTTTTTTGCTTTTACGAAGTTTGCTTTTTTTCACAACATTTTTGTCGCCTTTCTCGAGTTCTTCTTCTTCTTCTTCTTCTTCGTGTGTGTGTGTGTGTTTTTGCTTATTAATTTCTCGAGATGAACGTGTTGCTGAGTGACTGGTGTGAAAACATCACACACTCTCGTTGCCTTGTGTCGGCGCCAGGAGGCTTTTTCTCAGACGTCCAGTCCGATTAATTAATGCTATTTATTTTACTCGTGTCAACTGTTGAAATGGCGAGAAGTCGGCAGAGTTTGGAAGCAGACTGCCAGGCCGCAGGTTTTTGGCTGCAGTCTGGACGCTTCTGGAGGTTTCTGGTGTGTGGTGATGGGGGAGGAGAGGGGGGAGGGGGGAGAGAGAGGGAGGAGAGGGGAGGTATTTGGTTGGAGCCTGGCTCTTCCACTCATCTGCATCTTATTTGAATTTCCTGCTTGCATAATTCCTCGTTTAATGGGGAACCGCTCGTAAACGCCATTAGCTGTTTTCGCCTTTCCCCTGCCTGGCAAACCAGGAGCGGGAAGAAAGGGAAAAAGGAGGGAGGGAGAGTGAGAGGGAGGGGAGGGGGAGGTGGGGAGGTGGGGAGGGAGGTGGGGTGGGGGGGAGGTGGGAGGGAGGGAAAATGTTTAAAAAGAGAAAAAATCTGCAAGTCAAGTGTGTGGTGCGAAAAATACAGTACAAACATCGGGTGATCCCCTGAGGATGGAAGAAGGGGAACGGAGTCAAACACACACACACACACACACACACACACACACACACACACACACACACACACACACACACACACACACACACAGGCACACACACACACACACACACACACACACACACACACACACACACACACACACACACACACACACAGGCACACACAACCCTGACACACACACACGACACATACACACACTGGACACACACACAGACACATACACACATGACACACACACAGAAACACATACACAGAAACATATACACAAGAAACATATACACACACATACACACAGAACACACAGACACACACATATATAGACACACTGACACACACACACACATACACAGAACACCACACACACAGAACACACCACACAGAAACACACACACACACACACACACACACACACACACACACACACACACACACACACACACACACAGACACACACATACACAGAACACACACACACACACACACACACACACACACACACACACACACACACACACACACACACACACACAGAAACACCACACACACACACACACACACACACACAGAAACACACACACACACACACACACATATATACATAGACAGAAACATATACACACACACACACAGACACACACATAGACAGAAACATATACACACACACAGACACACACATACAACATTACACACACACACACACACAACCCCTTTCTCTCAGCACCTCCTCCAGTTTCCCACAGTTCCCTGCTTCACCTCTTGAACTCAGCCACCAGCCCAGGAATGAAGCAAGCCGGTGGGGGGTGCAATGCGGCGCTCGGGTCCGAGCTAAAAACACAGAAACGAGGCCCGCCTCTGGGAGCCGAAACACTTTTCATTGGCCGACAGCTGTAGGCTGAGCTGGGATTTGTCTGTCCCGATTGGCTGCTTTCCACATCTTCACTCCCTGCTGCTTTCTCCGGCCTATTGGAGCGCTTCTTATGCTGTTTTGTGTGTGTGTGTGTGTGTGTGTGTGTGTGTGTGTGTCTGTGTGTGTGTGTGTCTGTGTGTGTGTGTGTGTGTGTGTGTGTGTGTGTGTGTGTGTGTGTGTGTGTGGATATCACTCTGATCCTTACCGACAGCAGCGTCTTGAGTCCTGGCTGCTTTCACCTGCAGCACTGTGGGATAATTATTCCGTTATATAACTCATTGTAGAACATTGTTCTCTGTTAGCTCCTTAGATTTTAGTTGTTTTTTTAACGTGGGCTACATACTGTATTTCTATATTAGCACAAGCATTTCGGTGAGGGAAAAATAAAGGGGCGAATCTCCCACAAATTGCAACAGAAAATAACCCAAAATGTTGTATGTACTCCTAGAAGTCTCCTCTATAATGTATAAAAGAAGTACTAAGATATCCAAGCCTGGTTGTAACTGTGCAGCCCGCCTCAGCTGTTGTGATTGGTCTAGAGCCCTCCTCAGCGTTGTGGATTGGTGTAGAGCCCTCCTCAGTGGTTGTGTGGGATTGGTGTAGAGGCCCGCCTACGGGTTGTGATTGGTTAGAGGCCCACTCAGCGGTTGTGATTGGTGTAGAGCCCTCCTCAGCGGTTGTGATTGGTGTAGAGCCCCGCCTCAGCGGTTGTGATTGGTGTAGAGCCCTCCTCAACGGTTGTGATTGGTGTAGAGCCCCTTCTCAGTGGCTGTGATTGGTGTAGAGCCCGCTCAGCGGCGGTGATTGGTGTAAAGCCCGTCTCACGGTTGTGATTGGTGTAGAGCCCTCCTCAGTGGTTGTGATTGGTGTAGAGCCGCGACCAACGGTTGTGATTGGTGTAGAGCCCTCCTCAACGGTTGTGATTGGTGTAGAGCCCTCCCAGCGGCTGGTGATTGGTGTAAAGCCCCCTCAGTGGTTGTGGTGATTGGGTAGACCTCCTCACGTTGTGATTGGTGTAATAAAGCCTCCTCAGCGGTTGTGATTGGTGTAGAGCCCTCCCCAGTGGTTGTGATTGTGTAGAGCCCGCCAGCGGTTGTGATTGGTAGAGCCCTCCCCAGCGTGTTTGGATTGGTGTAGAGCCCTCCTCAGTGGTTGTGATTGGTGGAGCCCGCCTCAGCGGTTGTGATTGGTGTAGAGCCCTCTAACGGTTGTGATTGGTGTAGAGCCCTCCTCAGTGGTTGTGATTGGTGTAGAGCCCGCCTCAGCGGGTTGTGATTGTGTAAAGCCCGCCCAACGGTTGTGATTGGTAGAGCCCCCTCCCTCAGTGGTTGTGATTGGTGTAGAGCCCCCGCGCCCAGGTTGTGATTGGTGTAGAGCCCTCCTCACCGGTTGTGATTGGTGTAGAAAAGGAGAAAGGCCCCACCCAGTTGCGATTGGTGTAGAGCCCCAGCTGCCGTGATTGGTGTAGAGCCTCCTCAGCGGTTGTGATTGGGTAGAGCCCTCCTCAGTGGTTGTGATTGGTGTAGAGCCCTGTGCGTATTGTGGATTGGTGTAGAGCCCCTCCTCAGCGTTGTGATTGGTGTAGAGCCCTCACGGTTGTTTGATTGGTGTAGAGCCCTCAACGGTTGTCGGCCGTTTATTGGTGTAGAGCCCTCCTACGCGGTTGTGATTGGTGTAGAGCCCTCAGCGGGTGTTGATTGGTGTAGAGCCCTCCTCAACGGTAACCCACCTCATGTGTGTGTGTGTCTGTCTGTGTGTGTTTGTGTCTATGTGTGTGTTTGTGTGTGTGTGTATCTCTGTGTGTGTGTGTGTGTATGTATGTATGTATGTGTGTGTGTGTGTGTCTCTGTGTATCTCTGTGTGTATGTATGTGTATGTATGTATGTATGTGTGTGTGTGTCTCTGTGTGTGTGTTTCTCTGTGTCTGTGTGTGTGTGTGTGTGTCTCTGTGTGTTTTGTGTGTGTGTGTGTGTCTCTGTGTTTGTGTGTCTCTGTGTGTGTTGTCTGTGTGTGTCTCTGTGTTTGTGTGTGTGTGTCCGTGTTTGTGTGTGCTCTGTGTGTGTGTGTGTCTGTGTGTGTGTCTCGTGTGTGTGTCCTGTGTGTCTCTGTGTGTGTTTCTTTTTTGTGTGTGTGTGTGTGTGTTTGTCTCTTTGTGTATGTATGTATGTGTGTGTGTATCTCTGTGTGTCTCTGTGTGTGTGTTGTATCTCTGTGTGTATCTGTATCCTGTGTGTGTGTGTGTCTGTGTGTGTGCTGTGTGTCTCTGTGTGTGTGTGTGTCTCTGTGTGTATGTATGTATGTATGTGTGTGTGTCTCTGTGTGTGTGTGTCTGTGTGTTGTGTATCTGTGTGTGTATCTGTGTGTGTCTCTGTGTCTCTGTGTGTGTGTGTGTCCTGTGTGTGTGTGTGTGTGTCTCTGTGTGTGTTGTCTGTGTGTGTGTGTATCTGTGTGTGTATCTGTGTGTGTCTCTGTGTCTCTGTGTGTGTGTGTTATCTCTGTGTGTCTCTGTTGTATGTGTGTGTGTCTCTGTGTGTCTCTGTGTGTGTATCCTGTGTGTCTGTGTGTGTGTGTCTCTGTGTATCTGTGTGTGTGTCTCTGTGTTATCTGTGTGTTATCCTGTGTGTCTCCCTGTGTGTGTTTATCTCTGTGTGTGTTATCTGTATCTCTGTGTGTGTGTGTGTGTCTGTGTGTGTGTCTGTGTGTCTCTGTGTGTGTGTGTTCTCTGTGTGTATGTATGTATGTATGTGTGTGTGTCCTGTGTGTGTGTCTGTGTGTGTGTATCTGTGTGTGTATCTGTGTGTGTCTCTGTGTCTCTGTGTGTGTGTGTGTGTGTCTCTGTGTGTGTGTGTGTGTGTGCCGTGTGTGTGTCTGTGTGTGTGTGTATCTGTGTGTGTATCTGTGTGTGTCTCTGTGTCTCTGTGTGTGCGTTGTATCTGTGTGTCTCTGTGTATGTGTGTGTCTCTGTGTGTGTCCTGTGTGTATCTCTGTGTGTCTGTGTGTGTGTGTCCTGTGTGTATCTGTGTGTGTGTCTCTTGTGTGTATCTGTGTGTGTGTGCCCTGTGTGTCTGTGTGTGTGTGTCTCTTTGTGTATCTGTGTATGTGTGTGTGGCGCTCTGTATGTGTGCGGTGTCTCTGTGTGTGTATCTGTGTGTGTGTGTGTGTGTGTCTCTGTGTTCTCTGTGTCTGTGTGTCTCTGTGTGTGTATCCGGGTGTCTGTGTGCCCGTGTGTGTGTGTCTCTGTGTTATCTGTGTGTGTGTATCTGTGTGTGTCTGTGTTTTTCTCTGTGTGTCGGTGTGTGTTTCTCGTGTGTCTCTGTGTGTGTGTGTTCTCTGTGTCTGTGTGTGTGTCTCTGTGTCTGTGTGTCTCTGTTGTGTATCTGTGTGTGTGTGTTCTCCTGTGTCCGTGTGTCTGTGTGGCGTATTCGTGTGTGTGTGTGTGGCTCTGTGTGTGTATCCAGTGTGTGTGTGTCTCTGTGTGTTCTGTGTGTGTGTGTCTCGTGTGTGTATCTGTGTGTGTGTGTTTCTGTGTGTCGGTGGTGTTCTCTGTGTCTGTGGTGTGTGTGTCTCGTGTGTGTCTCTGTGTGTGTGTGTGTCTCTGTGTCTGTGTGTGTGTGTTCTGTGTCTGTGTGTCTCTGTGTGTGTATCTGTGTGTGTGTGTGTGTGTCTCTGTGTGTGTATCTGTGTGTGTGTGTGTGTTACTGCTATATAACAGGATAATCTGATACCGTGGAGCTTCCTGTTCCAGTGTTTGTGTGCAGCGCGTCTTTTCTAAAAGCAGGCCGAGCGTGCGGCGCGGCTATAGGCCGCGTTCCTACGGCGCTATTCTTAGACTCCGGCTCGTCCTACAGGGCCGGGGGGGGGGGACACATTAAAGATAAGTCAGGTCAGTCGGCTGTGTCATCTGGGACGCCGCTTGTGCGTTTTTAATGGCACAGTGCGGAGGCTTTTTCAACCGGAGAACGAGCCGGGCAAACAGATGTGATTAGAAAGGTTAAAGGGACTGAATGTACAGAGTCTCTGCAGGATCAGTTCAGGGTCAGGTTGTCCTAAACTTAAAATACAGCTTATTTAGTGCATCAGAAGTAACTTCCAGACACACACAGGTCGGCCCGGATAGGCCCGATCAGATGGTCTGTCAGCTCGGTAATCCGTCCCACGAGGGAGAGTCAGGAGCACGTTGTCTCCGGTGTGAGGGCTGGGTTATCGGTAAAACCATGCCGGTACCGGTACCGATACCAACACCTTCACTTCGGTACCCGCGCTTCTTTTTTCGCCATTTGTGTCAGCTTTTTTTCCAACCTTTTGTCGCATTTTTCACGTGTTTTTTTGCGTGTTTTTGTCGCCTTTTTTTCCCAGCGTTTTTGTGACCTTTCTCGATTTTTTTTAACAAATTTTTCAGCGTTTTTGTAGATTTTTTTTTCGTCGCTTTTTTCACGTGTTTTTGGCGCTTTTGCTTTTTGTCACCTTTTTTATCAGCGGTTTTTTGTCGCCTTTCTCGAGTTTTTTTTAACAACTTTTCAACGTTTTTCTTTTTCAGCGCATTTGTGCCGTTTTTTTTCCAACCTTTTTGTCGCATTTTTTCACGTTTTTTTGCGTTTTTTTCCGAAGTTTTTGTTGCCTTTTTTTCCCAGCGTTTTTGTGACCTTTCTCGATTTTTTTTTTTAACAAATTTTTCAGCGTTTTTGTAGATTTTTTTTTCGCCGCTTTTTTCACGTGTTTTTTTGCGCTTTTTACGAAGTTTTTGTCGCCTTTTTTCCCAGCATTCTTGTCGCCTTTCTCGAGTTTTTTTTCAACAACTTTTTCAACGTTTCTGGCGCTTTTTTTCACGAGTTTTTGGCCCTTTTTACGAAGTTTTTGTCACCTTTTTTATCAGCGTTTGTCGCCTTTCTCGGATTTTTTTTTTACAACTTTTTCAACGTTTTTTTCCGCCATTTTTGCCGCGTTTTTTTTCCAACCTTTTTGTCGTATTTTTCACATTTTTTTTTTGCGGTTTTGTCACCTTTT
>NC_053124.1:32775972-32788472 GCF_010015445.1 Perca fluviatilis
TTGGCTCATTAGCCGAGCTGGAGTTTGAACCCTGCCACACAGACGCTTTAATCAATAACAGAATGGCTGTATATGCCGGCCTTTATGGCGTTTATGGCCTTTATGGCGTTGATGGCGTTTATGGCGTTTGCGTTTATGGCGCCGATGCCGAGACGTGTCGACAGCTGACGGGGCTTCCCAGATAAACACACCTGTGGGACAGTGACAAAAACGTTGGAAAAAGTGACAAAAACGTCTTAAAAATGTCGGAAAAAGTGACATAAATGTAGAAAAAAGTGACAAAAATGTCTAAAAAAGTGACAATAACGTCAGTAAAAATGACAAACGTAGGAACAAGTGACAAAAACATCGGTAAAAATTATGTAAACGTAGAAAAAAGTGACAAATGTAGAAAAAAGTGACAAAAACATCGGTAAAAATGATGTAAACGTAGAAAAAAGTGACATAAATGTAGAAAAAAGTGACAAAAACGTCAGTAAAAATGACAGAAACGTAGAAAAAGTGACAAAAACGTCAAAACATAGAAAAAATGACAAACGTAGAAAAAGTGACAAAAACGTTGGTAAAAATGACATAAATGTAGGAAAAAGTGACATAAATGTAGAAAAAAGTGACAAAAACGTCAGTAAAAATGACAAAAACGTAGAAAAAAGTGACAAAAACGTAGAAAAAATGACAAACTTCGGAAAAAGTGACAAACATCGGTAAAAATGATATAAACTTAGAAAAAAGTGACAAAAACAACAAAAGTTACAAAAACGACGAAAAAAAGTGACATTTTCCTGCATTTTTTGTCATTTTTTTCGTGATTTTTGTCGTTTTTTTATTTTTTTTTTACATTATCAAGGACTTGAATATCAACAGGTTTTCGTGATATGAGCACACACATCGCCTCGCCGACCTTTTCAAGAAGCTGGTCGAAGGAAATGAAAGAGGGAGGCTGTGTTCGCACCGTGTAACAAGTCCGCCACCGCTGGAAAACTTTGGCAAAAAATCCTATTTTCGTGCGGCTGCATTTAAATGGGAATATTAGTGGAATATCAACTCCCATTAGCCGTGGAAGCAGCTCAGTCCGAGCATTGTCTTCACCGAATAAGGGGCCAAAAACCTGACTATTATGTGCATGTAAACGTGATAAGTGATTTTGCTGCCAGAGAGGAAGGGCAGAGCTAACACAACATACTTGTGCGTGAAGCAGTGTGCCGTTTTCTTTTTTTTTTTGTCGCTGATTATGGTACTTTAAAACATCTTTGCCCCTGATTGCTGCAATTTGCATCCCAAATAGTAAGCTCCTTCTTAGAGACATTAGTGAACGCGCGGGCACGATGCACATCTTTTTAGATTCACGCTTTCAGAGGATGTTGTTACCTTCGATGTCTGTCCATAAATCTGTTAAAGTGCTCATATCCTGCTCAT
The DNA here is from genome assembly GCF_010015445.1 of Perca fluviatilis. Lineage (NCBI taxonomy): Eukaryota > Metazoa > Chordata > Actinopteri > Perciformes > Percidae > Perca > Perca fluviatilis. The sequence continues at coordinate 32,777,389 of NC_053124.1, forward strand.
TTTCAGGTTCATAATTGTATTTAGAGGTTGTATCAGAATAGGTAATCTTCAAAAAACACCATATTTTTTGTTATACTGCACATTGCTGCAGCTCCTCTTTTCACCCTGTGTGTTGAGCTCTCTGTTTTAGCTACAGAGTGAGACCTCTCACTTCTGTTCCATCTTTGTTGGGAGTCGCACATGCTCAGTAGCTAGATATGGACTACTAGCCAGTCAGAAGCAGAATATGAGGGCGTGCCCTGACACTACCTAGGTAAGGACTACTAGCCAGTCAGAAGCAGAGTATGAGGGCGTGCCCTGACAGTACCTAGGTGTGTCAATGACAGGTCCCCACAAAGATAGTGCCACGGACTATGTATGTGTTGGTATGTGTGTGTGTGTATGTGCACTTGCACCATCCTAATACAATCAATGAAATCTTATTAGATGTCCCTTTCTTTATTTTGTGTGTGTGTGTGTGTGTGTGTGTGTGTGTGTGTGAGGCTGATGTTTTGAGTCACAGCTGTTGTTTCTGTTTTTATTACTTTCTCAGCAGGTAGGGAAGTCTTTACTTTAGCCCGTGTGGCGTCCCGGCCTGTTATTAGCTCGGCCGAGCACCGGTCATCCTGACATATTGAGTCCTTCCTTCTCCACGGTCTCTGGTTTCCTGCATCAATAACTGGGGGAGGAATCTGCCGCTGTCCGGATGCGTAATGAAATCCGAGGTGTCTTTTGTTATTCAGCGGCCGCCTCTGTTCCTGCTCTGTTGATCTGAAGTCAGATTGAAGTCTTTGAGAAGCTCCGATTGTGTCGCGTCACATTTGTGAAAGACGTTGCTTTCGTTTCAAGAAGAGCTCGTGCAGTTTTACTCTTATTACATCGTTGTATTCGTGCTGAAGGGGTGCTGGTGTACCGGACCTTTTCCCCATTGTTTTGATTTAGATACGGCCAAGAAACAGGCACGCACACACACACACACACACACACACACACACACACACACACACACACACACACACACACACACACACACACACACACACACACACACACACACACACACTCCCTGCTTCTCACTGCATCTACACACACACACACACCCTGCTCCCACAAATAAAGACCCTGAACTGAAACTGCAAAAACATCTGACACACTCATATTTTGAAGCTATGTATTATATAAGTTACATTGCCTGTGTATATATATATATATATATATATATATATATATATATATATATATATATATATATATATATAGGTAGGTAAAACCACACAGACACTACACCCTACACCCTACAAACTACACAAGACACCCTACAAACTACACAGGACACCCTACAAACTACAAAAGACACCCTACGCACTACAGAAGACACACTACACAAGACACCCTACGCACTACAGAAGACACACTACACAAGACACACTACACCCTACGCACTACACAAGACACCCTACGCACTACACAAGACACCCTACGCACTACACACTACACACTACACCCTACACACTACACAAGACACCCTACACACTACACAAGTCACCCTACACGCTACACAGACCTACAACTACCAAGACACCCACACACTACACAAGACAACCCTACACACTACACAAGACCCCTACACACTACACAAGACACCCTACACGACTACACAAGACACCCTACACGCTTACACGACAACTCTAAGCACTACACAAGACACACTACAAACTACACAAAGACACCTACACACTACACAAGACACACCACGCTACACAAGACACACTACACAAGACACCCTTTAAACTACACAAGACACCCTACGACTACACAAGACACCCTAATACGCACTACACAAGCCAGACACCCTACAACCACACAAGACACCCTACACGCCAAGAACACAAACTACACAAGACACCCTAACGCACAAAAACCACCTACACGGACAAGACACCCAAAACTACATAAGACACCCTACACACTACAAAACACCTTAGAAACTACACAAGACACCTACACGCTACACAAGTCACCTACACACTACACAAACAACCCTACACACGACACACAAGACACCCTACACACTACACAAAGACACCCTTTAAACTACACAAGACACCCTACGACTACACAAGACACACTACGCACTACACAAGACACACATACACACACACCTGCACATACATACACCCTACACACTACACAAGACACCCTACACACTACACAAGACAACTTACACACTACACAAGACACCCTACACGCTACAGAAGACACCCTACAAACTAAACAAGCACCCTACACGCTAAACAAACAACAACAACTACACAAAAACACCACACGCTTACAGAAGACACCCTACAAACTACACAAGACACCCTACACACTACACAAGACACCTAAAACTACACAAGACACCCTACAAACTACATAAAAGACACCCTACAAACACACAAAGACACCCACAGCACTACAGAAGACACACTACACAAGCACACTACTCACTGCACACTACCCCTACACGCACAACACAAGCACCCTACACTACACAACCCTACAAACTACACAAGACACCCTACACACTAACAACAAACCTAATATACAAAAACAACTACGCTACACTACACAACACACATACGCTTAACAAGCACACTACACACACACACTACACCCTACACGTAAAGAACCCTACAACTACACAAGACCCTACACTACACAAGACACCCTACAACTACACAGACACCCTACACACTACACAGCACCTACAACTACACAAACACCCCCTACATAGACTACACAAAGACACTCTACAAACTACACAAGACACTACAACTACACAAACACCCTACAAACTACACAAGACACTCTACAAACTACACAAGACACCCTACACAACACAGCACCTAAACCACAAAGCACCCTAATCTACACAGAAACCCTACCAACTACACAAGACACCCTACACAACAAGCCCTACATACACAAGACACCCTTTAACTACACAAGACACCCTAATGACTACACAAGACACACTACGCACTACACAAGACACCCAAACAAAACACATCTACAAACACACCACGACTACGACTACACACTACACACACACGCTTACACAAGACACACACTACACACTACACACTACACCCTACACGCTACACAAGCACCCTAAATACAACACCCAAACCTACAAACTACACAGACACCCTACACATACACAAACACCTAAAACCACAAACACTACACAACACCCTAAACTACACGACCCCTAAAACCTCCACAACTACAACACCCTACACACTACACAAACACCCTAAAACTACACAGAACCACACTACACAAGAACCCTATAAACGCACCCTACACACAACACAAGACACCCTACACACTACACAAGACACCCTTTAACACACAAGACACCCTACTACTACACAAGACACACTACTACTACACACAACACAAAACCCACACCTAAAAACCTACACTACGCACACACCATCCCCACACACACATAACATACACAAGACAATCCTACCATACACAAACCTAACATAACCAACACACAAAACCCTACACACTACACAAGCACCTACACATACACAAGACACCCTACACACTACACAAGCACAAGACCCAAAACTACACAGACAAGACACTACACACTGCACACTACACCCTACACACTACACACTACACACTACACACTACACAAGACACCCTACACACTACAAGCACACACACAAGACTACACACACACTACACACTACACACTGCACACTACACCCTAAACCACAAAACCCTACACACTAACAAAACATCTAATGACTACACAAGACACACCTTACGCACTACACAACACAACTACACACTACACAACTAACCCTAAACATACACACAGAAACACTAACAAACTACACAAGACACCTACACACTACACAAGACACACATACAAACACACTACACACTACCACAACAACCATAAACACACCTACACACTACAAAGCACCCTACACACTACAAAAGACACCCTACAATACACCAAGACACCTACACATACACACCACACTAAAACACTACACACTACCACGACACACATACCTACCACTACAAACACAAGACACCTACACACTACAAAAAGACACACTACACAACACAAATACACACTACAACAAACCTACACACTACACAAGACACACTACACACAAACACACGACACACAACACACTACACAAGACACCTACAAACTACACAAGACACCCACACAACACTACACAAGACACCCTACACACTACACAAGACACACTACACAACAACTACACAATACACACTACACACTACACACGACACCCTACACACTACACAAGACACCCTACACACTACACAAGACACCCTACACACTACACAAGACACACTACGCACTACACACTACACACTACACACTACACACTGCACACTAAACGCTACACAAGACACACTACACACTACACAAGACACCCTACACACTACACAAGACACCCTACACACTACACAAGACACCCTACACACTACACACTACACCCTACACACTACACAATACACCCTACACACTACACAAGACACCCTACACACTACACAAGACACCCTACACACTACACAAGACACCCTACAAACTACACAAGACACCCTACACACTACACAAGACACCCTACAAACTACACAAGACACCCTACACACTACACAAGACACCCTACACACTACACAAGACACCCTACGCACTACACAAGACACACTACACACTACACAAGACACCCTACACACTACACAAGACACCCTACACACTACACAAGACACCCTACACACTACACAAGACACCCTACGCACTACACAAGACACACTACACACTACACAAGACACCCTACACACTACACAAGACACCCTACACACTACACAAGACACCCTACACAATACACAAGACACCCTACAAACTACACACAACCCACACACTACACACTACACAAGACACCCTACACACTACACAAGACACCCTACACACTACACAAGACACCCTACAAACTACACAAGACACCCTACACACTACACAAGACACCCTACACACTACACAAGACACCCTACACACTACACAAGACACCCTACACACTACACAAGACACCCTACAAACTACACAAGACAACCTACACACTACAAACTACACAAGACACACTGCACACTACACAAGACACCCTACACACTACACAAGACACCCTACAAACTACACAAGACAACCTACACACTACAAACTACACAAGACACACTACACACTACACAAGACACCCTACACACTACACAAGACAACCTACACACTACACAAGACACCCTACACACTACACAAGACACCCTACAAACTACACAAGACACACTGCACACTACACAAGACACCCTACACACTACACAAGACACCCTACAACTACACAAGACCCTACAAACTACACAAGACACCCTACACACTACACAAGACACCCTACACACTACACAAGACACCCTACAAACTACACAAGACACCCTACAAACTACACAAGTCACCCTACAAACTACATGTTTGGATTGGCCTGGATTTAAGGCTCATTACATCATTTGTTTACATCGTTGTATTCGTTGTATTATTCATGCTGTTGGCTGCCATGGAAACGGTGGACGTTACTCTACATCGATGGCAGCACATCATCGTGTCACCGTCTCTCCTTCGTGTCAGCGTCACATCTGTTCTGCCACCGTAATAACCACGAGTCCCTTCTTCAATGGACCTGATTGATTAAATTCATGTTTGGACAAAGAAAATGAAAGCAGCACAGACAGACAGACAGACAGACAGACAGACAGACAGACAGACAGACAGACAGACAGACAGACAGACACTAAAGAAGAAGAAAACCCCCACGCAGCTAATTAATTAGGGCTGGCCGGCTCGTTTGTATGCTTTGTAAGCACCAATTAAGATATGCAAAACATCCAGATGAGCGCCGCGCAGCCTAAATATCTTTTAAGCGACCCGTCGGCACAGAGGTGTGGACGGGAAATTAGATTGAGGACACGTCCTCTGTTGCCGTGGCGACTGATGCGTTAATCTGAGGCTGCTCTGCGACGCGCCGGCGGGCTTTGGCGCTTTACGTTGCGTAATAATAAAACGTAATATATCGTACGTTCGTAGTGTGAGGCTCCGAAAAGCTCTCAGGGTATAAAAAGGAATGTAGAAATGACTTGGTTGAATGGAGGGATGTTTTATGCATGCAGTGTTTTCCTGTAAGGAGAGCAGGGGGAATGAGAGGGGGGGGAAATGTCAGAGCAGGGAGAATGAGAGGGGGAAATGTCAGAGCAGGGGAATGAGGGGGGGAAACGTCAGAGCAGGGGGAATGAGAGGGGGGAAATGTCAGAGCAGGAGGTAATGTCAGAGCAGGGAGAAATGTGAGAGCAGGGGGAGACAGAGTATGAGGCGAAATGTCAGAGCAGGAGGAATGTGAGAGGGGAAACGCTGCAGAGCAGGAGAATGAGAGGGGGAGAAATGTCAGAGCAGGAGAATGAGAGGGGGAAATGCAGAGCAGGAGAATGAGAGGGGTAATGTCAGAGCAGGAGGTAATGAGAGGGGGGAATGCCAGAGCAGGGGGAATGAGAGGGGAAAATGCCAGAGCAGGGAGAATGAGGGGAGGGGGGAAACACCAGAGCACAGGGAATGAAAGGGGGAAACACCAGAGCACAGGGAATGAGAGGAGGAAACGCCAGAGCAGGGGGAATGAGAGTGAGAGGGGGGAAGCAAAGCTAGGTTCTGGCCCATTTCCGAATACAAATTCTGTCGGTTTGGCTTCTATCTGTAGTAGTTTAGTGTAGCGATGACGATCAGCTCTGGGCCTCTGGAGTACTAACACACACACACACACACACACACACACACACACACACAGACACACACACACACACACACACACACACACACACACACACAGACACATACAAACACACACACACACACACACAGACACACACACACAGACACACACACACACACACACACACACACACACACACACACACACACACACACACACAGACACATACACACACACACACACACACACACACACACAGACACACACACACACAGACACACACACACACACACAGACACACACACACACACACACACACACACACACACACACACACACACACACACACACACACACACACACACACACACACACACACACACACACACACATACAAACACACACACACACACACACACACACACACACACACACACACACACACAGACACACACACACACACACACACACACAGACACACACACACACAGACACATACAAACACACAACACACACACACACACAGACACACACACACACAGACACACACAGACACACACACAGACACAGACACACACACACACACACAGACACATACAAACACACACACACACACACACACACACACACACACACACACACACACACACACACATACAAACACACACACACACACACACACACACAGACACACACAGACACACACACACACACACACACACACACACACACACAGACACACACACACACAGACACACACACACACACACACACACACACACACACACACACACACACACACACACACACACACACACACACACACACACAGACACACACACAAACACACACACACACACACACACACAGTCTGGTTAGCGTCAGGTTGGTGATGGATGCAGATGGTCAGTCTTGGAATCCAGCTTTTGCCTGTTGTGTTTTTCTCCACTTGTGCATCCTCGATGATCTCATCCACACACACAGACACACACACACACACACACACACACACACACACACACACACACACACACACACACACACACACACACACACACACACACACACACACACACACACACACACACACACACACACCATACAGACAGAGACACACACACACACACACACACACACACACACACACAGACACACACACACACACAAACTATACAGACAGAGAAACACACACACACACACACACACACACACACAGCACAACAACATTACACAATCACAACACATAACACACACACACACACACACACACACAGACACAGACACAGACACTGCCTTCAGTCTCCTGGTGAGCTGTTAAAAATCGGCTGGCTAACCGCAACCGTTAGCTCGTAGCGTTAGCGTTAGCATGCTAACGCTAGCATGCTACCTCGTTCTCAATAGCAATTTTCAAAAAACACCATATTGTTGTTGTACTGCACAGCTCTCTCACTGCTGCAGATCCTCTTTTCACCTGGTTTCTGTTTTAGCTACAGAGTGAGACCTCTTTTCTTCTTCTTCTTCACTACTATCTTTGATTGCACTCGCACATGCTCAGTAGCTCAGATCGTAGCTCATGTCAGCTAGCTAACTCTAGAGACAGTAAAATAAAGGCTGTTTCTCCAACTTCAGTCAGTTCCAAGGAGCAGGATCAGCTGGGAGACTTCTTCTAAACCAGGGAGCACATGGAAGTAGTTCTTCTGGTAGATTATGGTGAACTTGTGTGTGTTGTAGCAGCGCTTTGCTATTGAGAACGACGTAGCATGCTAGCGTTAGCATGCTAACGCTAACGCTACGAGCTAACGGTTGTGGTTAGCCAGCTCAAGGCCGATTTGAACAGCTCACCAGGAGACTGAAGGCAGGACACATTCAGAAACCGTATCTCACTCAGAACACCATGGATGGATTGTTTTCAAAGTTTGCATGTGTGTGGAAGCACCAGAGACACAAAATAACACCCCAAATCACCAGAAAAAGTGTTTTTTTCATAATATGGGCACTTTAACTTCTACTGTCGCTTTTTTCAAAGGTTTTTTGTCGCTGTTTTTGAAGTTTTCACCTTTTTATTTTAAGGTTTTGTCGTTTGTTTTGACCTCTTCTTGCCTTTCTTCCTCACTTTTTTCCTGCTGTCTTTTTCTCTTCGAAGTTTTTGTCACCTTTTTCAAAGTTTTTCGCTTTTTTTGGGGAATTTTTTTGTCGCCCTAAGTTTGGGTCTTTTTTTTTTTTCAAAGTTTTTGTTACTATTTTGGACCTATTCTTGCCTTTCTTCCTTCTTTCTACAGTCTTTTTCCACGTTTTTTCGCCTTTTTTTACCACTAACATTTAAATGCTTTCCAACTACAAGCCTGTTGTTTAGGGGGGAATCACTTTGTTTTCTCTTTTTCATCAAACTGCAGTTTTTGCAAGTTCCCGCAATTTCATTGCATAAAATTGCATAAATATCATATAGAGCATTATTCCATATCGCATTTTTTAAGATGCACATAATCAAGGATTTTTGCCCTGCAACAATCACTAAAATAAGTCAGCTTTTCTCTGGAAGGACTGAGTAATGTTGATAGTGTTTGTTCGAATTCTGCATTAGATGTATGCACGAATGACTTTTGTGCACGGACAAGTGAAACGCGAATGTCCAAAGGACGAGTGGCCTCAAAAAGTCCATGTTCGAGCCCTGGTGTGAGATGTCAAGACTTCAGTAATGTCCCTTCTCGTGTACGGGAAGGGACATTACTCGTGTTTGTTTACGGGTCAGGTTCTGTAAAAGCTGCTTTTCACTGGGTTGGGATTATTAAAAATGATTATGAGCTCTGCAGACTTAAAGAGGACAAAGTACTTAATCCTAGAATAAGTTGTTTACACAATTCATAGGCAAAGAAAAGCATTAATGACAAATGGCGATACAAAACCACCCGAAAATAAAATAATTGAAATAAAATACACCTGTAATAGACCAGAAACTGTCGCACAAGGAACTGAAAAGTTCAGAAAGAGAAACCAATAATGTCGGCACGGACACATTTAAAATGCTGCCGTCTAGAGCTGGGCAATATAAATCCATAATATATCGATATCGTGATGTGAGACTAGATATCGTCTTAGATTTTGGATATCGTAATATGACATAAGTGTCTTCTCCTGGTTGTAAAGGCTGCGTTACAGTAAAGTGATGTCATTTCCTGAACTTACCAGACTGTTGTAACTGTTCTATTATTCGCCTTTACCCACTTAGTCATTATATCCACATTACTGATGATTATTTATCCCAGCAGTGCCTTTTTTTTGATTTTTATTGGTGTGGAATTTTTTTGTGGGAACCCCCCCTTTCTTTCCCCTCCTTCTCCTTGTCCCTGAGCAAGGCACTTAACCCCTAGTTGCTCCAGAGGTGTGCCACCTCTCATATATATAGCAAGTGTAAATCGCTTTGGATAAAAGCGTCAGCTAAATGACACGTAATGTAACGTATTTATCTAAAATCTCATTGTATAAATATGTTGTGAAAGCACCGATAGTTAACACTATCAACAATATCGTTGCGGTATCGATATCGAGGTATTTGGGTAAAAATATCGTGATGTTTGGTCTTCTCCATATCGCCCAGCCCTACTGCCGTCTCATTCTCGATACCCTGAACTAAATGTCACACATCGGAGCTGGTTTTAATTCCCTCTAGTCCCGCCTACTTGGAGCCTACGACCAATCATAAGCCTCTTTCTGACCAAGTAGTCACAGGAACGTAGTTATAGGAGCGGTCCACTTCTAAAGCAGGTCTACGAACTAGCGCTGCTCCCTCTTAGTCGATTAGTCGACTAATCGGTCGTTTTGGTCTCTGTAGATCTCTGTAGATCTCTGTAGATCTCTGTAGATCTCTCTAGTCCATTAGTCATGTCTGATGCTGTTTTTCATGCTGAATGACTTATTTTCCGAGAAACGTACGAGTTCATCTCTGGTAAACACAAGAATTAAAGTGGTGCTTTCAGCCTGACTCAGATTTACAGATCTGTCGATATGATAGTTCGAGACTACTTTGTCCTCTTTGCACCGATGATCTTCAGCCAAACACTTTCAGAAGTTACCTGTCTAACATTAGTTAGCGAGAGTAGCGTTAGTCGCTGAAAGCGTTAGCCGGACCACGCGGTAGCTCTTAATGATCTCATAATTGACCGCTCAATCGACAGCGTCTACACTAGTATATGGTTATGCACTCATAAACGTGGATTGAAAAGTTCAGTACACCAGAAGTTTATGTACAACATTGCCTGCTGGCTT
>NC_053124.1:32793472-32815972 GCF_010015445.1 Perca fluviatilis
AGCCACAAAAATGTCAGAAAAAGCCACAAAAATGTCGGAAAAAGTGTCAAAAACGTGAGAAAGCCACAAAAACATCGGAAAATGCCACGAAAACGTTGAAAAAAGCCACAAAAATGTCGGAAAAAGTGACAAAAATGTCAGAAAAAGCCACAAAAATGTCGGAAAAAGCGATAAAAACGTCGGAAAAAGCCACAAAAATGTTGAAAAAAACCTCAAATGTCGGAAAAAGTGACAAAAACGTCTGAAAGCCACAAAAACATCGAAAAAAGCCACTAAAATGTCGGAAAAAGCCACAAAAATGACGGAAAAAGCCACAAAAACGTCGGAAAAGCGATAAAAACTTAGGCAGAAGTGACAAAAACGTCACAAAAAGTGACAAAAATTTCGGGAAAACGCCACAAAAATGTCGGAAAAAGTGACAACAACGGCAGATATATCTATATATCTATATCTCTATATCTATATCTATATATCTATATCTCCTATATATATCTATATCTATATATCTATATATCTATATCTCTATATCTATATCTCTATATCTATATATCTATATCTCCTATATATATCTATATCTATATATCTCTATATCTATATATCTATCTATATCTATATATCTATATCTCTATATCTATCTATATCTATATATCTATATCTCTATATCTATATCTATATCTCTATATATATATCTATATATCTATATCTATATCTCTATATCTATATATCTATATCTCTATATATCTATATCTATATATCTCTATATCTATATCTATATATCTGTATCTATATCTATGTATCTATATATCTATATCTATATATCTATATATATATCTATATCTCTATCTCTATATCTATATCTATATATCTATATCTATCTCTATATCTATATATCTATATCTCTATATATCTATATCTATATATCTCTATATCTATATCTATATATCTGTATCTATATCTATGTATCTATATATCTATATCTATATATATATCTATATCTCTATCTCTATCTCTATATCTATATCTATATATCTATATATCTATATATTGTGCCACCCAGCTGTATAAGATTGGGGGAGACCCAGACAGTCAGAAAGTCTCCGTACTTCGTAGTAAAGAGTGGCGAGTGGCGAGCGGCGAGCCAGCTGGTGTAAATCCCAGAGATGTCTTCACAGCGATGAGTCAGTGACGGGAGGTTTCTGATCAGACGCCTCCGAGGAGGAACTCCAGACATGATTAATCACACACCAACCAGCCCTCCTGCTGTATAAATCAGCATTATGAAAGTACGTTTTGTTAAAAAGACTTTAAGGCTGGGGAACTGGTCAGAATGCATAAAAACTAGCCAACAATAGGCCTGTGTCTCACTTCCGAAAACGTACGTTTTCTGTGTGGAATTAATAACAGGCAGGGTGTTTTTTTTGGGCCGAAAGATTTTCAAAAGAGTAAGTGGAGGCAGAAAGGACACAAGAGGAGAAGCGAGATGCTCGATGAGAACTAAAGGAACCAACCCAGCTCGTGAGAAGCTCGTCTTTGTAATTTAATCTACTGTTTCGAGTACACGGTAGGGATGTGCAATTAACTGAATTTCAATTTCGGCTCCCCAACGATCGCCAACATAGTATAAATCGAGTAAAAAGCGATTATTTTGCCATGTTCTGTTTTGCGAGATCAAACTCTTATTTTGTCTTGTGTTCTGAATCACATCCGCACAACGCTGTATTCGCTTAGTGGGGGTGCATAGGCGTACTGCTCCATAGTAATATTCCCTCAGCATTTAGTTCTGTTGTTAAGCTGTATGTAAATGAGCAGGCTCGTTAAATCACCTGGTTCACCTAACATTACTCTATTGGCGCTTTTCCATCACATGGTACCTGCTCGCCTTGACTGCTTCCGCTTCGGCCGCTTGACTCGCTACGTTTGACTTCGCTACCGGACTCGCTTTGACTCGCTTGACTCGGCTTCGACTCGTCGTTAGACTCGTCGGCTTAGACTCGCTTTGACTGCCGCTTAGACTGTCACTCGTCAGCTTAGACTTCGCTCACACTTGATTCTGCTTTGATTCGCTTCGCTTCTCTTAGACTCGGCCGACTTGACTCCGCTCGACCGCTTTGACTTCGTGGCTTCGCGATTTGATTCGGACTTCGCTTCGACCGCTTCGATACCGCTGGACCGCTTCGACCGTCGCCGACCGCTTCATGACCGCTTCGGCTGACCGCTTCGAAGTCGCTTTAGACTCGCAATCGCTTCGACCGCTGACCGCTTCGACTCGGCCTTCGACCGTTTAGACTCGGCTGACCGCTTCGTCACGGACAGCTCACGGCTTCGACTAGATCACTGACTTGACCTCGGCCTTCGACTTGACCTCGACTCGCTTTCTCGACTTGACCGCGCCGACTCGCCTTTGACCGTCCTCGACCGCCTGCACCTACCATGGTACCTGTCACCCCTCTTCGACTGCCCCGCATCGCATCTGCGCCACCTTTAATAACCGTACATTGTCCTGCTAATAAACAAACTAAACACACACATGCACACACACAACCGCTTTCTTGACTCGACTGCCTCGAACTTGACTCGACTCACCGGACTTGACCGACTTGCTCGACTTGATCTCGCCTCGACTACCGACCGCTCGGGACTACTGACTGCTCGACCGTTCGATTCGCTTCACTGACCGCTTCTCACTGACTCTGATTGCCTCACCGCTCGACTGCTCACTACTGACCGCTCGACTGGACTCGGCTTCGACCCGATTTTCAAAAGAGGCGTGGAGGCAGAAAGACAAAGAGGAGAAGGAGATGCTCGATGAGAACTAAAGGAACCAACCCAGCTCGTGAGAAGCTCGTCTTTGTAATTTAATCTACTGTTTCGAGTACACGGTAGGATGTACATTAACTGAATTTCAATTTCGCTCCCCAACGATCGCCAACATAGTATAACCGAGTAAAAGCCCATTATTTGCCATGTTCTGTTTTATGATCAAACTCTTTATTTTGTCTTGTTTCTGAATCACATCCCGACAACGCTGTATTCGCTTTTAGTGGGGTGCATACGCATTCGTTCCATAGTAATATTCCCTCAGCATTTAGTCCTTGTTGTTAAGCTGTATGTAAATGAGCAGGCTTGCTAAATCACCTGGTTCACCTAACATTACTCTATTGGCGCTTTTCCATCACATGGTACCTGCTCGCCTTGACTCGCCTCGCTGCTCTCGCTTAGACCTCCTAGATCACTGCTTGCCTCGACGGCTTCGATCTTCACTCGCTTCGTTTACCTCCGCTGCTCGACTCATCGCTACTGCTTCACTCACCCTGACCGACTTCGATCTCACCTGACTCACTGCTTCGACTCGCTCGACCGCTTCACTGCTCTCGACTTGATTCCCTTAACCGCTTCGACTGACCGCTGACTCGCTCTGACCCTCGATCGCTCACTGACTCAGCTTCACTCGCTCGCTCTGGACTCTCGACACTTCGACTTGATCTCGCTTCGCCCTAGACTCCTCACCTTTGACTCCCGCTTAGCTCTCCCTACCGCTCGCTTGACTCGCTTTTCTCGCTACTGACTGGCCCTCGGACCGCCTCGCCACTGACCCATCATATTGTACCTGCTCGCTGACTCCTGGACTACCGACTTATCACCGCTAACTCGACTTGACTCACTTCTCGCTCTCGACTTGACCTCGGCTCACTTCCGCTTCGACTGCCTCGACTGACCTCGACTCCACCCCGACTGACTCGACTCGACCCATCACATGGCACCTTCACCGCCTCACTCCTGCTGCCTCCTCACTGACTCACCCGACCCCTCACCCTGACTCACTCGGGACTCCATCACATGGTACCTGCTCCTGCCGCCTCGCTCCGCCTCGACTGACCTCGACTCGACTCGACTCCCTCGACCCATCACATGGTACCGCTCACCTACCGACTCTCGACTCGGCCTCGACTGGCTCACTCCGACCGACCACCGACCTCGGCCTCGCCGACTCCATCACATGGTACCTGCTCGCCTCGACTTAATGCTAAATCTGGTGCAGCCATCTTTTTAATGTAACTGCACATTGTCCTGCTAAATAAACTAAACTAAACAGACACACACACACACAGACACATATACACACACAGACACACATACACAGACACACAAGCGCATACACACACATGCACATGCGCACACACACACACACACACACAGGCACACACATACACACAGATACACACACACACACACAGACGCACACGCATATACACATCCACACACACACACACTTTGATAAACACAAATGTACATTATGCTTGAGTAAATAAACCCCCTTAACAAATACCCACTACATATTGAAATAAATCGGCAGGAGAGTCCCCCACACACACACACACACACACACACACACACACACACACACACACACACACACACACACACACACACACACTAGACCTCTATTCTCAGTTCTTATCATTTCGGAGCTGGTGATTTTCCTTCGGGGATTTGCTAATAACCTAACTCCCTTACCGAGTGTGTTTACATGCCCACAGTGTCTTCATCACGACTCACACATATATGCACACATGTACACTTTAACGGCTTTTTAGGATTCCTTTCACGAAGAAAGTACCGCTAGTCTAGAGTCACGTTGTGAATGAACACATCCAACCCCTCGAGCTGCAGCAGATCGGAGTGTGCGAGTGTTTGCCGTAATGTCTCGTTAACCGCGGAGGCAAAAAACACGACGACTGATGCCCCGAAGTCCCTCTCTGATCGCGCTGTTGTTGATAAAGGCGCCATCTGTTACCTCCAAATGCTGCTGCTGCTGCTCTACTCTCAATACTTTTAAATGTGTTCAGTTTGTTCGATTACACACAGATAACGACAAAAAAGGTTGTTGTATTTCAGAGTCCGAATCAGAAAAGTACACGCTAAAAGTCCTAATTTTAAAATGGAGTTTGCGGAGTTATGCTGGCTCACAAAACCACAATCCTGACTATTACATGGGCTGTGGAGATATGTGGCTCTATACACGCTAAAAGCCTGATTATTTATACAGGAGTCTGGTGGAGATATGCTGGCTCTATACACGCTTAAAAGTCCTGATTATTTACATGGAGTCTGGGGAGATATGCTGGCTCTATACACGCTAAAAGTCCTGATTATTTACATGGAGTCTGGTGGAGATATGCTGGCTCTATACACTTAAAAAGTCCTGATTATTTACATGGAGTCTGGTGGAGATATGCTGGCTCTATACATGCTAAAAAGTCCTGATTATTTACATGGAGTCTGCTGGAGATACCAAATATGCTGGCTCTATACACGCTTAAAAGTCCTGATTATTTACATGGAGTCTGGTGGAGATATGCTGGCTCTATACACGCTAAAAAGTCCTGATTATTTACATGGAGTCTGGTGGAGATATGCTGGCTCTATACACGCCAAAAGTCCCGGATTATTTACATGGAGTCTGGTGGAGCCCGCAAAATATATTCTCATTCAATGTTTCTTATTTTCATGACGTTTTTAGTCTTCGAAGGCATCACACGAGAATGAACACATGGAATTATGTACTTAACAAAGTGAATAACGGAAACATGTCTTATATTTTTCAAAGTAGCCACCCTTTGCTTTTTTGATAACTCTGCAAAACCCTTGGTGTTCTCTCAATGAGATTCATGAGGTAGTCACCTGAAATGGTTTTTACCTTCACAGGTGTGCTTTGTCAGGGTTCATTAGTGGAAGTTTATCCCTTATTAATAAAAAGCAAAGGGTGGCTACTTTGAAGAATCTAAAATATAAGACATGTTTTCAGTTATTTCACACTTTTTTGTTAAGTACATAATTCCATATGTGTTCATTCATAGTTTTGATGCCTTCAGTGAGAATCTACAATGGAAATAGTCATGAAAATAAAAAGGAAACACATTGAATGAGAAGGTGTGTCCAAACTTTTGGCCTGTACTGTACAAACTAAAATTATTAAACATTAAAGTGCCCATATTATGGAGAAAAAAATCACTTTTTCTGGGATTTTGGGGTGTTATTTTCTGCCTCTGGTGCTTCCACACACATACAGACTTTGGAAAAAGTGCATTTTGATTGCAGTGACCCATGACAAATATGTTTTTTTATCACATCACATGGTCAGAGGTCATGTAGTCTACAGTATATCCCAAAAAAAATGAAATCCAAAAGTCAAAACTACAATAAAATCTAATTGAAAATGTAAAACTGCTCTAACCTTGGCTGTGACGCTGCGTTAGCCGACTTCGTACTCTACATTACACACATACGGGATACTGTTGTGACAGTGTTTTCATGCTACCATCTGTTCTCTTTTAAATCTGAATGTCAACAAGACTTTCACCTGGTTAAGTAAGAAAAATCTTAATTAAAGTGCCCATATTATGACAAAACAATCACTTTTTCTGGGATTTTGGGGTGTTATTTTGTGTCTCTGGTGCTTTCACACACATACTACATACTACATACTTCTCTCTACTGCTGTCTCTCTACATACTACTCTCTACTGCTGTCTCTCTACATACTACTCTCTACTGCTGTCTCTACATACTACTCTCTACTGCTGTTCTCTACATACTACTCTCTAATGCTGTCTCTCTACATACTACTCTCTACTGCTGTCTCTCTACATACTCCTCTCTACTGCTGTCTCTCTACATACTACTCTCTACTGCTGTCTGTCTACATACTACTCTCTACTGCTGTCTCTCTACATACTACTCTCTACTGCTGTCTCTCTACATACTACTCTCTACTGCTGTCTCTCTACATACTACTCTCTACTGCTGTCTCTCTACATACCACTTCAAGTTTTGACCGCCACGTACAGGACGTTGTTCCTCTTATATCTCGCTTTATTTATGTATTTATTTATGAATTTTTTCGAGGATGCACAGACCGAGCGTCAGTATTTTATTTTTTTGTAGCTTAGTTTTGGAGTGAGAACGGGCTGCAGGTATCTGAGAGAGGGCTGATGGGATCTCTCCACAACCGCTGGTGGACGTATCGACTACGTGGGAGAGAATGACTCACCCTACCAGTCCACACACACACACACACACACACACACACACACACACACACACCTGAGGTGTGTGTGTGTGTGTGGGCAGGCAGTTTGCTGCCTTCTCGCCTCTCTCTCGCTGTAGTATGAAAGCGAAGCCTCGCTGCTGAACTCTTCTCCACCACGCTACCTTTCTTTTTCTTTTCTTTTTTACCCACTCGTTGTGTTGTTGTGTCGTTGTGTTGTTGTGTTGTTGTGTCGTTGCGTTGTTGTGTTGTTGTGTTGTTGTGTCGTTGTTGTTGTGTCGTTGTGTTGTTGTGTCGTTGTGTCGTTGTGTTGTTGTGTCGTTGTGTCGTTGTGTCGTTGTGTCGTTGTGTCGTTGTGTCGTTGTGTCGTTGTGTCGTTGTGTCGTTGTGTCGTTGTGTCGTTGTGTCTTTGTGTCGTTGTGTCGTTGTGTCGTTGTGTTGTTGTGTCGTTGTGTTGTTGTGTCGTTGTGTTGCCCGCCAACACACACCGGGCGCCCGTAACCAACGCTGCAGCGGCGGCGGCGCCTCGTCGTAGCGGGAGATGTTCTGCTGGGTGATTCACGTGTTTTTTTGCTCGCCACCGGCCTGTGTGTGTGTGTGTGTGTGTGTACCTGTTTTACTATATTCGTGGGGTCAAAAAACCGGGGACTACAGTATACTTGTGGGGTCTGCACAGCCTCGTGGGGACCAAAATGCTGGACCCCAAGAGTTTAAAGGGCTGTTTGAGGGTTAAGACTTGGTTTTAGGATTAGGGTTAGAATTAGGTTATGGTTAGGGTAATGGTTAAGGTTAGGGTAATGGTTAAGGTTAGGGTAATGGTTAGGGTGAGGGTTAGGGTTAGGCATTTAGTTGGGATGGTTAAGGTGAGGGTGAGGGTTAGGCGCTAGGGAATGCTTTATGTCAATGACATGTCCCCACAAAGATAGTGATACAGACTTGTGTGTGTGTGTGTGTGTGTGTGTGTGTGCGGGTGTGGGTGTGTGATTGTGATTCCTTTCTGAGGTCTAATTTCTAACTTTTTAGATTGTCTCCCCAATCTCTTTCTCCCTCTCTCTCCCCAATCTCTTTTCTTCTCTCTCCCTCTCTCTCTCCCTCTCTCTCTCTCTCTCTCTCTCTCTCTCTCTCTCTCTCTCTCTTCTCTCTCTCTCTCCCTCTCTCTCTCTCTGCTGAGAAGTTGTGGGTGTCGAGTTGAGAAATGTGTCATGTGCAATGTGTGCTCAGATCCTCTTGTTGTTCTGACACCACATCCTGACTCTGTTCATCGGGGAAAAAAGTCGGAAAAATGCGACAAGAAATGTCGACAAAAGCGAGAGGACAAAAAAACTCAGAGTGACGAAAACGTCTAAAGCACATGGTGTCAAACTCAAGGCCCGGGGGTCCAAATCAGGGCTCTTCATTTCAATTTAGGTTCAAACAGCAAATTTTGACCCGACTAGTTGTGCAACACACCAAAAACAAAAATATCAGGAAACAGTTTTTCCATGCTGTAATTATGCGACCGATTTGCCGACTTTGAGACTCAGAATTACATGGTGCTCTTTGGATGCTTTTATATAGACCTTAGTGGTCCCCTAATACTGTATCTGAAGTCTCTTTTATATAGACCTTAGTGGTCCCCTAATACTGTATCTGAAGTCTCTTTTATATAGACCTTAGTGGTCCCTAATACTGTATCTGAAGTCTCTTTTATATAGACCTTAGTGACCCCTACTAACACTGTATCTGAAGTCTCTTTTATATAGACCTTAGTGGTCCCCTAATACTGTATCTGAAGTATCTTTTATATAGACCTTAGTGGTCCCTTTAATACTGTATCTGAAGTCTCTTTTATATAGACCTTAGTGGTCCCTCTAATACTGTATCTGAAGTCTCTTTATATAGACCTTAGTGGTCCCCAATACTGTATCTGAAGTCTCTTTTATATAGACCTTAGTGGTCCTCTAATACTGTATCTGAAGTCTCTTTTATATAGACCTTAGTGGTCCCCTAATACTGTATCTGAAGTATCTTTTATATAGACCTTAGTGGTCCCCTAATACTGTATCTGAAGTCTCTTTTATATAGACCTTAGTGGTCCTCTAATACTGTATCTGAAGTCTCTTTTATATAGACCTTAGTGGTCCCCTAATACTGTATCTGAAGTCTCTTTTATATAGACCTTAGTGGTCTCCTAATACTGTATCTGAAGTCTCTTTTATATAGACCTTAGTGGTCCTCCTAATACTGTATCTGAAGTCTCTTTTATATAGACCTTAGTGGTCCCCTTAATACTGTATCTGAAGTCTCTTTTATATAGACCTTAGTGGTCCCCATAATACTGTATCTGAAGTTTTTTTATTATAGACCTTAGTGGTCCCCTAATACTGTATCTGAAGTCTCTTTTATATAGACCTTAGTGGTCCCCTAATACTGTATCTGAAGTCTCTTTTATATAGACCTTAGTGGTCCCCTAATACTGTATCTGAAGTCTCTTTTATATAGGCCTTAGTGGTCTCCTAATACTGTATCTGAAGTCTCTTTTATATAGGCCTTAGTGGTCCCCTAATACTGTATCTGAAGTCTCTTTTATATAGACCTTAGTGGTCCCTAATACTGTATCTGAAGTCTCTTTTATATAGACCTTAGTGGTCTCCTAATACTGTATCTGAAGTCTCTTTTATATAGACCTTAGTGGTCTCCTAATACTGTATCTGAAGTCTCTTTTATATAGACCTTAGTGGTCCCCTAATACTGTATCTGAAGTCTCTTTTATATAGACCTTAGTGGTCCCCTAATACTGTATCTGAAGTCTCTTTTATATAGACCTTAGTGGTCTCCTAATACTGTATCTGAAGTCTCTTTTATATAGGCCTTAGTGGTCCCCTAATACTGTATCTGAAGTCTCTTTTATATAGACCTTAGTGGTCCCCTAATACTGTATCTGAAGTCTCTTTTATATAGACCTTAGTGGTCTCCTAATACTGTATCTGAAGTCTCTTTTATATAGACCTTAGTGGTCCCCTAATACTGTATCTGAAGTCTCTTTTATATAGACCTTAGTGGTCCCCTAATACTGTATCTGAAGTCTCTTTTATATAGACCTTAGTGGTCTCCTAATACTGTATCTGAATTTGACCGATTTTAGGGTTTTATGTCGACCAAACTGTACGGGAGAAAGCTAGATGAGACGTGCAACATTACAAAATTAATAGACTTTTTTTGTGTTAAATAAAAGCATGTCAATAAACTCAACATGTCCGGCCCTTACTGTGATCAATCATTTCCAGTGTGGCCCAAAGAAATTGGGATGCAACTATCACGATTTCCCCAAATGATACATGCAGTACACATACAGTATAACAGTCCCTCCAGAAAAACCTGATCAACCACAAGAAAAACTCTGCATTTTTCTGGAAGTATACACATACATATACATACAGTATATGATGCAAATAGCTGCTGTAATAAGTAAGCTGGATAAGCGCTGCCGTTTTATCCACTGCCACATAATTGAGGCTGTGCTGAAGTCAAGTGTTTTTCAGAGTAATGAGTGTTGGACGGTTTGATTCAGTCCCTCCCTCCCTTCCTCCCTTCCTCCCCTCCAACACATTTATTCAATTTTATTAAGTGCCACTCGAGAGATATTCCTTAAAAAAAAAATAACAAGAAAACATTTTCAAATTGATTTTTTTTTTGTTGTTTCCGTGAAGAGGTGGAAGAAAAAAAAGGGTAGAAAGGTGCAGAATTTCCATGTTTTTTAAGAGCTAAAGTAAAAGCAGAGATTTTCTTTTTTTTTTTTTTTTTAAAGGTAACTTATCCAATTACAGTGGAAGATAATGGGGGGGGGGGGCTTGTGTTCAATAATGGAGACGGGGAAGGGAAGGGAGGTGATTGCGGCACTCTCGAAACGACCCACATTCACCCCCCCCCACACCCCACACCCCCCCCCCACCCCAAACCGTGCGCTAACGATCAACAAACTGCAGCGGAAATCTTGTCAGAAAAGAGTTGAAGTTAGAAAGGTGGACCGACTGGCAGATAATGTTTAAAAAATGAGAAGACGATAAACTTGTTAGAGGGACAGACATTACTGATGGCTGCATTCCACTTAGGAGAGGCCCTGGTATTAAACCATTACTGATGGCTGAATTCCACTTAGGAGAGACCCTGGTATTAAACCATTACTGATGGCTGCATTCCACTTAGGAGAGACCCTGGTATTAAACCAGTAATGATGGCTGCATTCCACTTAGGAGAGGTCCTGGTATTAAACCATTACTGATGGCTGCATTCCACTTAGGAGAGGTCCTGGTATTAAACCATTACTGATGGCTGCATTCCACTTAGGAGAGACCCTGGTATTAAACCAGTAATGATGGCTGCATTCCACTTAGGAGAGGTCCTGGTATTAAACCATTACTGATGGCTGCATTCCACTTAGAGAGAGACCCTGGTATTAAACCATTACTGATGGCTGCATTCCACTTAGGAGAGACCCTGGTATTAAACCATTACTGATGGCTGAATTCCACTTAGGAGAGACCCTGGTATTAAACCAGTAATGATGGCTGCATTCCACTTAGGAGAGGCCCTGGTATTAAACCATTACTGATGGCTGAATTCCACTTAGGAGAGACCCTGGTATTAAACCATTACTGATGGCTGCATTCCACTTAGGAGAGACCCTGGTATTAAACCAGTAATGATGGCTGCATTCCACTTAGGAGAGGTCCTGGTATTAAACCATTACTGATGGCTGCATTCCACTTAGGAGAGACCCTGGTATTAAACCATTACTGATGGCTGAATTCCACTTAGGAGAGACCCTGGTATTAAACCATTACTGATGGCTGAATTCCACTTAGGAGAGGTCC
Source organism: Perca fluviatilis (assembly GCF_010015445.1). Taxonomy (NCBI): domain Eukaryota; kingdom Metazoa; phylum Chordata; class Actinopteri; order Perciformes; family Percidae; genus Perca; species Perca fluviatilis. Next base: position 32,805,373 of record NC_053124.1, read on the forward strand.
TGGTATTAAACCATTACTGATGGCTGAATTCCACTTAGGAGAGACCCTGGTATTAAACCATTACTGATGGCTGAATTCCACTTAGGAGAGGTCCTGGTATTAAACCATTACTGATGGCTGAATTCCACTTAGGAGAGACCCTGGTATTAAACCATTACTGATGGCTGAATTCCACTTAGGAGAGACCCTGGTATTAAACCATTACTGATGGCTGCATTCCACTTAGGAGAGACCCTGGTATTAAACCATTACTGATGGCTGCATTCCACTTAGGAGAGGTCCTGGTATTAAACCATTAATGATGGCTGCATTCCACTTAGGAGAGGTCCTGGTATTAAACCATTAATGATGGCTGCATTCCACTTAGTAGAGGTCCTGGTATTAAACCATTAATGATGGCTGCATTCCACTTAGGAGAGGCCCTGGTATTAAACCATTACTGATGGCTGAATTCCACTTAGGAGAGACCCTGGTATTAAACCATTACTGATGGCTGAATTCCACTTAGGAGAGGTCCTGGTATTAAACCATTACTGATGGCTGCATTCCACTTAGGAGAGACCCTGGTATTAAACCATTACTGATGGCTGAATTCCACTTAGGAGAGGTCCTGGTATTAAACCATTACTGATGGCTGAATTCCACTTAGGAGAGACCCTGGTATTAAACCATTACTGATGGCTGAATTCCACTTAGGAGAGGTCCTGGTATTAAACCATTACTGATGGCTGAATTCCACTTAGGAGAGACCCTGGTATTAAACCATTACTGATGGCTGAATTCCACTTAGAGAGGTCCTGGTATTAAACCATTAATGATGGCTGCATTCCACTTAGGAGAGGCCTGTATTAAACCATTACTGATGGCTGATTCCACTTAGAGGTCCTGGTATTAAACCATTACTGATGGCTGCATTCCACTTAGGAGAGGTCCTGGTATTAAACCAGTAATGATGGCTGCATTCCACTTAGGAGAGGTCCTGGTATTAAACCATTACTGATGGCTGCATTCCACTTAGGAGAGACCCTGGTATTAAACCATTAATGATGGCTGCATCCCACTTAGGAGAGGTCCTGGTATTAAACCATTACTGATGGCTGCATTCCACTTAGGAGAGACCCTGGTATTAAACCATTACTGATGGCTGAATTCCACTTAGGAGAGGTCCTGGTATTAAACCATTAATGATGGCTGCATTCCACTTAGGAGAGGTCCTGGTATTAAACCATTAATGATGGCTGCATTCCACTTAGGAGAGGTCCTGGTATTAAACCATTACTGATGGCTGTATTCCACTTAGGAGAGGCCCTGGTATTAAACCATTACTGATGGCTGCATTCCACTTAGGAGAGACCCTGGTATTAAACCATTAATGATGGCTGCATTCCACTTAGGAGAGGTCCTGGTATTAAACCATTACTGATGGCTACATTCCACTTAGGAGAGGTCCTGGTATTAAACCATTAATGATGGCTGTATTCCACTTAGGAGAGACCCTGGTATTAAACCATTACTGATGGCTGCATTCCACTTAGTTGGGACCCTGGTATTAGGCTGACATGTAGACATATATAGATTTTGAAGTTTTCGGTGCTTTTTTTTTCGACATTTGTGACGTCTTTTTTTTGGACATTTTTTGTTGTTTTTCTTGCCGCTTGTAAAGACCTTTTTGTTGCGTTTTTCGACACTTTCTCAAACGTATTTTTTTGACGTTTTTGGCGCTTTTATTTACATTTATTTACATTTATTTACATTTTTTTCCACTTTTTTATGGCTTTTTTGTCCGCCAGCTGTCTTCATCCTCATTCTAAAGTCAGAGAGACTGAGGTGGGGAAACGACACACCGCACAAAAAGTTGATGTTATTTTAAAAACCCTAAAAGATTCGGGGGGGGGGGGGGCACCCTGTGTCGAGGTATATCTGCGTTGAGATGAGAACAAAACGATTCTTCTTCCCTGATACCAAAACAGCACTCCCAAGCGAATGCCAATTTGGAGATAGACTGCTGGGAGAAAAAAATAAAAAAAAAAATCTAAAAATGACTATTCCAAATTTACAAGGTGGAGCGCTGCCACTGTTAGACAGTTTAGGGAGAGCCGCGGTGCGTAAACCGTTTTTAGTTCGCCTCCTGCTGGGATGCAATCTGCTCCGAGCGTCAGTCAAATCACCCTCTCTGTTAGAGGATAGGAAAACACAGCCGACAGCCAAGTCGCTGTGCACTCGGTAAACATTACTGTATGAAGGATTCCCCCAAAAACCTGCATATTACACCATCCTGCTGCAGCTTTTCCTGCTTTATTCCTGCAGCGTTTCTAGAGCTACTTTAGAGGTACTTTATAAACACACGCAGACGTCTTAAAGGTCCCATGACATGGTGCTCTTTGGATGCTTTTATATAGACCTTAGTGGTCCCCTAATACTGTATCTGAAGTCTCTTTTATATAGACCTTAGTGGTCCCCTGATACTGTATCTGAAGTCTCTTTTATATAGGCCTTAGTGGTCCCCTAATACTGTATCTGAAGTCTCTTTTATATAGACCTTAGTGGTCCCCTAATACTGTATCTGAAGTCTCTTTTATATAGACCTTAGTGGTCCCCTAATACTGTATCTGAAGTCTCTTTTATATAGACCTTAGTGGTCCCCTAATACTGTATCTGAAGTCTCTTTTATATAGGCCTTAGTGGTCCCCTAATACTGTATCTGAAGTTCTCCCTTAGTGTTCCCTAAACTTATAGTCTCTTTTATATAGACCTTAGTGGTCCCCTAATACTGTATCTGAAGTCTTTATATAGACCTTAGTGGTCCCCTAATACTGTATCTGAAGTCTCTTTTATATAGGCCTTAGTGGTCCCCTAATACTGTATCTGAAGTCTCTTTTATATAGGCCTTAGTGGTCCCCTAATACTGTATCTGAAGTCTCTTTTATATAGACCTTAGTGGTCCCTAATACTGTATCTGAAGTCTCTTTTATATAGACCTTAGTGGTCCCCTAATACTGTATCTGAAGTCTCTTTTATATAGACCTTAGTGGTCCCCTAATACTGTATCTGAAGTCTCTTTTATATAGACCTTAGTGGTCCCCTAATACTGTATCTGAAGTCTCTTTTATATAGACCTTAGTGGTCCCCTAATACTGTATCTGAAGTCTCTTTTATATAGACCTTAGTGGTCCCCTAATACTGTATCTGAAGTCTTTTATATAGACCTTAGTGGTCCCCTAATACTGTATCTGAAGTCTTTTATATAGACCTTAGTGGTCCCCTAATACTGTATCTGAAGTCTCTTTTATATAGATCTTAGTGGTCCCCTAATACTGTATCTGAAGTCTTTTATATAGACCTTAGTGGTCCCCTAATACTGTATCTGAAGTCTTTTATATAGACCTTAGTGGTCCCCTAATACTGTATCTGAAGTCTCTTTTATATAGACCTTAGTGGTCCCCTAATACTGTATCTGAAGTCTTTTATATAGACCTTAGTGGTCCCCTAATACTGTATCTGAAGTCTCTTTTATATAGACCTTAGTGGTCCCCTAATACTGTATCTGAAGTCTCTTTTATATAGATCTTAGTGGTCCCCTAATACTGTATTAGTTAGTGTGTTAGTGTGTTAGTGTGTGTGTGTGTGATTCAGGCCTGTGTGTAATGTGCATATTAATAACAACAGAGTGAAAACATTGTAATTTCCCTGGCGGGATTAATAAAGTATAAATTGTCATTATTATTATTATTATTATTATAAATAGTCTTTTAAATATGGCCGGGCCTCTTCGTCTCGTCTCTTTATGTCCACGCTGATTAATCCAGAACGGAGTCAGAAGCACAATCTGCTTCGTGTCTGCTTTACTGAGCACAGAAGGGCTTTATGTCCCCACGTATTTCATTTCCTGCTGTTCTTTTATTCCCCCCTTTTTTCTGCCTTTTTTATGGTTTAAACTTGAAAACGACTGCAGGATAATAGCAGAAACAACTTGAGGAAAAAGATGGGAGTTCAGAGACTCGGAGGAATAAGAGAGTGACTGTCCTTGCCCCCACCTCAACATTTTTTTAATAAAAATAAAAAACGCTCCCATAGGTTGTTTTTCAAATTAATTTTAATTTTCAGGGCTCGAGTACGATGATTTCATACGTTAATGAGGGTTAGGGCCTAATGTATTGTAGTGGGCATACTGTACTGTATATATGGGCCATAATGGGCATTTTTTGGGGGGGAGGGGCATTTTGGGGAGAAAGATGCGAGCGAAGCCATGAGGTCTAGTGTACCAGAGTCTGGTAGGACCAGGCTAGTGTACCAGAGTCTGTTAGGACCAGGCTAGTGTACCAGAGTCTGGTAGGACCAGGCTAGTGTACCAGAGTCTGGTAGGACCAGGCTGGTGTACCAGAGTCTGGTAGGACCAGGCTAATGTACCAGAGTCTGCTAGGACCAGGCTAGTGTACCAGAGTCTGGTAGGACCAGGCTAGTGTACCAGAGTCTGTTAGGACCAGGCTAGTGTACCAGAGTCTGGTAGGACCAGGCTGGTGTACCAGAGTCTGGTAGGACCAGGCTGGTGTACCAGAGTCTGGTAGGACCAGGCTAGTGTACCAGAGTCTGGTAGGACCAGGCTAATGTACCAGAGTCTGGTAGGACCAGGCTAGTGTACCAGAGTCTGGTAGGACCAGGCTAGTGTACCAGAGTCTGGTAGGACCAGGTTAATGTACCAGAGTCTGGTAGGACCAGGCTAGTGTACCAGAGTCTGGTAGGACCAGGCTAGTGTACCAGAGTCTGGTAGGACCAGGCTAGTCTACCAGAGTCTGGTAGGACCAGGCTAGTGTACCAGAGTCTGGTAGGACCAGGCTAGTGTACCAGAGTCTGGTAGGACCAGGTTAATGTACCAGAGTCTGGTAGGACCAGGCTAGTGTACCAGAGTCTGGTAGGACCAGGCTAGTGTACCAGAGTCTGCTAGGACCAGGCTAGTGTACCAGAGTCTGGTAGGACCAGGTTAGTGTACCAGAGTCTGGTAGGACCAGGCTAGTGTACCAGAGTCTGGTAGGACCAGGCTAGTGTACCAGAGTCTGGTAGGACCAGGCTAGTGTACCAGAGTCTGTTAGGACCAGGCTAGTGTACCAGAGTCTGGTAGGACCAGGCTAGTGTACCAGAGTCTGGTAGGACCAGGCTAGTGTACCAGAGTCTGGTAGGACCAGGCTAGTGTACCAGAGTCTGCTAGGACCAGGCTAGTGTACCAGAGTCTGGTAGGACCAGGCTAGTGTACCAGAGTCTGCTAGGACCAGGCTAGTGGACCAGAGTCTGGTTAGGACCAGGCTAGTGTACCAGAGTCTGTTAGGACCAGGCTAGTGTACCAGAGTCTGATAGGACCAGGCTAGTGTACCAGAGTCTGCAGCCAGGCTGTGTACCAGAGTTGCGGGCCAGGCTAGTGTACCAGAGTCTGTTAGGACCAGGCTAGTGTACCAGAGTCTGGTAGGACCAGGCTAATGTACCAGAGTCTGGTAGGACCAGGCTAGTGTACCAGAGTCTGGTAGGACCAGGCTAGTGTACCAGAGTCTGTTAGGACCAGGTTAGTGTACCAGAGTCTGGTAGGACCAGGCTAGTGTACCAGAGTCTGGTAGGACCAGGCTAGTGTACCAGAGTCTGGTAGGACCAGGCTAATGTACCAGAGTCTGGTAGGACCAGGCTAGTGTACCAGAGTCTGGTAGGACCAGGCTAATGTACCAGAGTCTGGTAGGACCAGGCTAGTGTACCAGAGTCTGGTAGGACCAGGCTACTGTACCAGAGTCTGGTAGGACCAGGCTAGTGTACCAGAAGGAGGGAGGGAGGGATGAGAGTAACAGAGAGTAAGACCAGCAGCGCAGCCATTATATCTCTCTCGTATCAAAAGCATCTTCACACGATTTCTCTCGTAACCATTACCGCTGTACATGTCTGTGGTTTTCTCTTCTGATGCCAGTTTCCGAGATGTGATGTCTCTGTTGCGTAATCACGTAAAGATCGGAGCTCGTTTCGGGGTCGACTCCGAACAACATCGATGCAGAGAGCGTGGAGGAGCGAGAGACTTGGACCAGTTGCTCCATCTGTACAGTATTATCCTGATTTCTAGGGGGGGGGGGGGTCTATTTTGCATTAGTGCTGCATGAATTTTCCACCAAAAAAATAAAAAAAATCCTTTTCCTCAAGGGGGCGAAAACAACAGAGCAACAGTCGGACCTGGTTCAAGTATTTCTGTGTGTGTGTGTGTACGCCTGAAGGAGAAAATCCACCCTGAACTCAGTTACACAACTGTTGGCAGCGAGCTGCGCATGTTTTGGATCGAGGCCCAGGATGCATAGGCTGTGGAAGTGGAGCCAAAAAAACATCCTGCGAGCCGCACGTCAAATACATTTCTCCACAAGAGATGGCTTGTGTCTGCTCGATGGGGTTTTTAAAGGTCCAGTCGACGACTTCAAGGCACCTAACCCTTGACCCTAACCCTTGACCCTAACCCTTGACCCTAACCCTTGACCCTAACCCTTGCCTGATCCCGGTGCTGCCTGGAGGACGACGTTGGGGTCTGGCTGAGTCCACACAGCGTTTTGGGATGGGAGAAAAACGTTTATTGGCATTTTATTAAACCAATCACAGTCGCCACACTCTGCAAAATAGCCTCGGGATGAACGTGTGTACGTTCAAAAGTGGTTTTAGTCGTGCGAGAGAAAACTCCGATTGGACAGATTAGTCTAGCTAGCTGTCTGGATTTACCCTGCAGAGATCTGAGGAGCAGTTAGACAGACAGACAGACAGACAGACAGATAGTCTAGCTAGCTGTCTGGATTTACCCTGCAGAGATCTGAGGAGCAGTTAGACAGACAGACAGACAGATAGTCTAGCTAGCTGTCTGGATTTACCCTGCAGAGATCTGAGGAGCAGTTAGACAGACAGACAGACAGATAGTCTAGCTAGCTGTCTGGGATTTACCCTGCAGAGATCTGAGGAGCAGTTAGACAGACAGACAGACAGACAGACAGATAGTCTAGCTAGCTGTCTGGATTTACCCTGCAGAGATCTGAGGAGCAGTTAGACAGACAGACAGACAGACAGACAGATAGTCTAGCTAGCTGTCTGGATTTACCCTGCAGAGATCTGAGGAGCAGTTAGACAGACAGACAGATAGACAGACAGACAGACAGACAGATAGTCTAGCTAGCTGTCTGGATTTACCCTGCAGAGATCTGAGGAGCAGTTAACCAGGCAGTGCTGCCTGGAAGACGAAGTTGGGGGCTTTAAACACCAAAACACCCTTCTGATCACTAGAGTAGCACTATAGCACTATAGTGCATGCAAAACTGTGTTAGTAAAGGTACTTTATTGTCACATACATGTTGCGAAATTCATTCTCTGCATTTAACCCATCCCTCAAGGGGAGCAGTGGGCAGCCAATCACAGCGCCCGGGGGCCAACTCCAGATCTGAGCCAGTGCCTTGCTGAAGGGCACTGACTGGAGAACCCTAGTACATGGTTTTTTGAACTTAACATGAAATGTTATCATATTTGCATTCTGCACAAATCTCTGCACACTCATTACTCCCTGCAAAATATCTCTCACAAACTCTTCACTCAACACATGCAACACAATGTCTATATGGTCTCCAACTGTATAATGAATTCTCACTCAAAGGTGTTGAAATTAATCAAATAATCGATTGCATCGAGACGTGGACGATGCTGCATCCATAATCGGCCGGCTCATAATCGGTTATTTCTGTTTATAATGTAATGTAGGCCTGACAACATTTCTGTTTACATATTCTGGTATGTTAACACATTCAGGAGGTGCCATGTGCTCAGTGCTGTATAGTTTTATGGATCCACTTTATTTAGTATTAGAGCTCTGCAGAATGTTTGGTTTTTGGAGCTTGAAAAGCTGTGAATTAAATATCCTACATGGCTTTTATAGAGACATGTATTTGACGCATCGTGATGCATGGAGATATCGAATCGAATCGCTGACATGATTAATCGTAATTGAATCGGGACATCAGTGAAGATTCACACCTCTACTGAAAACCTCTAGTCTTGTATTTTTTTGGCAAGGTTGTAGGACTGTGGGAGAGCCACTGAAACGGCCCATTTCTGTGAAGCACTGTTGGGTTCTTTACCACCACAATGTAGCACAAGTAGACTTTACTGTTTAATTCACAGTTCCTGTTTTCCTTCAGATATATATATATATATATATATATATAGTACAGGCCAAAAGTTTGGACACACCTTCTCATTCAATGTGTTTCCTTTTTATTTTCATGACTATTTCCATTGTAGATTCTCACTGAAGGCATCAAAACTATGAATGAACACATATGGAATTATGTACTTAACAAAAAAGTGTGAAATAACTGAAAACATGTCTTATATTTTAGATTCTTCAAAGTAGCCACCCTTTGCTTTTTTATTAATAAGGGAAAAACTTCCACTAATTAACCCTGACAAAGCACACCTGTGAAGGTAAAACCATTTCAGGTGACTACCTCATGAAGCTCATTGAGAGAACACCAAGGGTTTGCAGAAATATCAAAAAAAGCAAAGGGTGGCTACTTTGAAGAATCTAAAATATAAGACATGTTTTCAGTTATTTCACACTTTTTTGTTAAGTACATAATTCCACATGTGTTCATTCATAGTTTTGATGCCTTCAGTGAGAATCTACAATGTAAATAGTCATGAAAATAAAGAAACACATTGAATGAGAAGGTGTGTCCAAACTTTTGGCCTGTACTGTCTATCTATCTATATATAAATATATATATATATATATCCCTCTTTATAGAGCTCGATATTTCTGACCTTGGCTTCATTGCCCGGAGGAAAGAGAGTCAGCTGTTCCACAAACTCCTGGGCATCCATTTTCCTCTGTTGCCATGGGAACGTTACGAAGTGACGTAACTACGCGACGTGAACGTCATCGAAAAGCTGCAAAACTGCAGTTTTTTGCAAGTTCCCGCAATTTCATCGCATTAAAATTGCATAAATATCCCGCATATTCCATCGCATTTTTTTAAGAAATCGTGCCGCATAATCAAGGATTTTTGCCCCGAAACAATCACAAAGAAAATGCCCTTAGACCCTTAGAAAATGCCCTTAGACCCTTAGAAACTCCCTTAGACCCTTAGAAAATGCCCTTAGACCCTTAGAAACTCCCTTAGACCCTTAGAAAATGCCCTTAGACCCTTAGAAACTCCCTTAGACCCTTAGAAAATGCCCTTAGACCCTTAGAAAATGCCCTTAGACCCTTAGAAACTCCCTTAGACCCTTAGAAAATGCCCTTAGACCCTTAGAAAATGCCCTTAGACCCTTAGAAAATGCCCTTAGACCCTTAGAAACTCCCTTAGACCCTTAGAAAATGCCCTTAGACCCTTAGAAAATGCCCTTAGACCCTAACCATACCCAACCCTAGTTTAGGACCAGGCTGCCGGGGACTTGATCCCACATTAGCGAAGTCCGACGCGGATGTTTTGGGTGATGAGGACCGGCTCGCAGTCCAGTTCCAGTCGTTGAGTTCAGAGCTCTTTGGTATTACTTTATGGAGCTGGCTTTGCGCTGGAGGTTTTCGTCATATTGAAACAGTAAAGGGAAGGAAAAAAAACACACACACGAACTCGCTGACACAAAGTTGGACGCACACTGTTGTCTAAAATATCAAAGAGAGACACACTACACTTAGCTTTCCTTTTTCATTGGAAGTAAAAGGGCCCGGACCAACCCAAACCAAACCAAAACTGTGGAAAAGATGTCTGGCATCTTTTTAAAAGTTGAACGTGTGAAGCCGATGGTTAACTGTTGAGTATTGTCGAATTGTCAGGGAAAACTTTGAGGTTATTGGGTTTTGAAAAAGTTGGCTTTCAAGATCGTTTTTTAGGCCTGTGGGGGAGAAATCCTTCCCTTTTTAAGTAAACACACACGAGTTCATGCAGTCGTCACTGCTGTCTGATGCATTTTAAGTTGCATTCTCAAGTTAATCCCTAATAAACGCTTACAAAAAATAGTCTCCGAAGTGAATTTAATAACGAAATAGCCTGACAAACAATGCATGACTTTGCAGTGTCTGAAATATGAGGCCTGCTGCCGAGTCTCCCATGTGTTTCTATGTGGTTCGCTCAAACCAATCAGCGCGCAGCTCATTCTGAATATTCATGAGCATACCATATTTGGAAGAAAAGCTCTCGTTCCAAATAGAGCCATATTCACAGGGTAGTTAAGGGCCTAATAAAATAGCATTCAGGCAATCTTCAGCCCAACCAATGTTACATACCCCATCAGGAGACCTTAAGGAACAGTGTAAAATACCCTAAATAATCAATTTATCACCCTTTTCAAGATCGTTGTTGGCCTGTGGGGGAGAATAGCTTCTCTTTTAAGTAAACACATGAGTTCATGCAGTCGTCACTGCTGTTTGATGCATTTGAACTCAAGTTAATCCCTAATAAACGCTTAAAAAAAAGTCTCCGAAGTGAATTTAATAACGAAATAGACCGACAAACAATGCATAACTTTGCAGTGTCTGAAATATGAGGCCTGCTGCCGAGTCTCCCATGTGTTTCTATGTGGTTCGCTCAAACCAATCAGCGCGCAGCTC
>NC_053124.1:32823472-32830972 GCF_010015445.1 Perca fluviatilis
ATAATTGCATCATATAAGGAGGTATGCACACACACACTTACACACAGATTGCATCAGAGTCTGGCTGTAAACGTCCTGTATTGTTCACTAAACACTCACAGCAGAGACGCAGACAGGCATTATACCGTTCAGTCAGACTAATAATAACGTTTAAAGTTAGCTGTGTGTGTGTGTGTGTGTGTGTGTGTGTGTGTGTGTGTGTGTGTGTGTGTTTGTGTTTGTCAGACAGGCATTATACCATTCAGTCAGACTTATAATAATGTTTTTAAATTTAAAGTTACACCTTAGAGCCTCTCATTCAAAACCAAACCAAAGTAAAGAAAGCAGTTTAAAGTCAAAGTTCAAACTAGTCGCCAAAAATCAGTCGACCACCTAAAATTATCCCCTAAAAATCAGTCGCTTTAGTCTGAATAAATTTTTATAGAGAATATATAAAATGTATACTTAAATTGGTTTTTTCTTAAGAAACATTACAGACATTAGGTTGGTCTTTCCTTAGAACGCATTACAGACATTAGGTTGGTCTTTCCTTAGAAACATTACAGACATTAGGTTGGTCTTTCCTTAGAAACATTACAGACATTAGGTTGGTCTTTCCTTAGAGAAACATTACAGACATTAGGTTGGTCTTTCCTTAGAGAAACGTTACAGACATTAGGTTGGTCTTTCCTTAGAGAAACGTTACAGACATTAGGTTGGTCTTTCCTTAGAAACATTACAGACATTAGGTTGGTCTTTCCTTAGAGAAACATTACAGACATTAGGTTGGTCTTTCCTTAGAAACGTTACAGACATTAGGTTGGTCTTTCCTTAGAGAAACGTTACAGACATTAGGTTGGTCTTTCCTTAGAGAAACGTTACAGACATTAGGTTGGTCTTTCCTTAGAGAAACATTACAGACATTAGGTTGGTCTTTCCTTAGAAACATTACAGACATTAGGTTGGTCTTTCCTTAGAGAAACATTACAGACATTAGGTTGGTCTTTCCTTAGAGAAACGTTACAGACATTAGGTTGGTCTTTCCTTAGAGAAACATTACAGACATTAGGTTGGTCTTTCCTTAGAGAAACGTTACAGACATTAGGTTGGTCTTTCCTTAGAGAAACATTACAGACATTAGGTTGGTCTTTCCTTAGAAACATTACAGACATTAGGTTGGTCTTTCCTTAGAGAAACATTACAGACATTAGGTTGGTCTTTCCTTAGAGAAACATTACAGACATTAGGTTGGTCTTTCCTTAGAAACATTACAGACATTAGGTTGGTCTTTCCTTAGAAACATTACAGACATTAGGTTGGTCTTTCCTTAGAAACATTACAGACATTAGGTTGGTCTTTCCTTAGAGAAACATTACAGACATTAGGTTGGTCTTTCCTTAGAAACGAAACTTCGCTACAGACATTAGGTTGGTCTTTCCTTAGAGAAACATTACAGACATTAGGTTGGTCTTTCCTTAGAGAAACGTTACAGACATTAGGTTGGTCTTTCCTTAGAAACATTACAGACATTAGGTTGGTCTTTCCTTAGAGAAACATTACAGACATTAGGTTGGTCTTTCCTTAGAGAAACATTACAGACATTAGGTTGGTCTTTCCTTAGAGAAACATTACAGACATTAGGTTGGTCTTTCCTTAGAGAAACATTACAGACATTAGGTTGGTCTTTCCTTAGAGAAACGTTACAGACATTAGGTTGGTCTTTCCTTAGAGAAACATTACAGACATTAGGTTGGTCTTTCCTTAGAAACGTTACAGACATTAGGTTGGTCTTTCCTTAGAGAAACATTACAGACATTAGGTTGGTCTTTCCTTAGAGAAACGTTACAGACATTAGGTTGGTCTTTCCTTAGAGAAACATTACAGACATTAGGTTGGTCTTTCCTTAGAGAACGTACAGACATTAGGTTGGTCTTTCCTTAGAAACATTACAGACATTAGGTTGGTCTTTCCTTAGAAACATTACAGACATTAGGTTGGTCTTTCCTTAGAAACATTACAGACATTAAGTTGGTCTTTCCTTAGAAACACTTAGACAATAGTTGTCTTTCCTTAGAGAAACATTACAGACATTAGGTTGGTCTTTCCTTAGAGAAACATTACAGACATTAGGTTGGTCTTTCCTTAGAGAAACGTTACAGACATTAGGTTGGTCTTTCCTTAGAGAAACATTACAGACATTAGGTTGGTCTTTCCTTAGAGAAACATTACAGACATTAGGTTGGTCTTTCCTTAGATTTATAAACTAGTCAGTTACCCAATCAACGAGCAATTAAACCCCAAAACCTCTAGACCAGATCTGTCTGGAGAGCTAGAACCAGGTCCCAGTCTCAGGCTGAGCCGCTTGACCAAAACCTCCTCTCAATGAAGGCTTTGTCCTCATGGCGAGCTGTGTGTGTGTGTGTGTCTCTGTGTGTTTGTGTGTGTGTGTGAATAGGTTTGTGTGAATGTGTCTCTGTGTTTGTGTGTGTGTGTGTGTGTGTGTGTGTGTGTGTGTGTATGAATGTGTTTGTCTGAATAGGTTTGTGTGAATGTGTGTGTGTGTGTGTGTCTGTGTGTGTGTGTGAATAGGTTTGTGTGAATGTGTTTGTGTGAATGTGTGTGTGTGTGTGTGTGTGTGCGTGAATGTGTGTATGTTTGTGTGAATGTGTCTGTGTGTGTGTGTGTGAATGTGTGTGTGAGTGTGTGTCTGTGTGTGCGTGAGTGTGTGTGTGAGTGTGTGTGTATGTTTGTGTGAATGTGTCTGTGTGTGTGTGTATGAATGTGTTTGTGTGTCTGTGTGTGTGAGTGTGTGTCTGTGTCTGTGTGAGTGTGTGTATGTTTGTGTGAATGTGTCTGTGTGTGTGTGTGTGTGTGTGTGTGTGTGTTGAATGCGTTTGTGTGAATGTGTTGTGTGTGTGTGTGTGTGTGTGTGTGTGTGTGTATGAATGTGTGTTGTGTGAATGTGTGTGTGTGTGTTGTGTTTTTATGTATGCTTTGTGTGAATGTGTTTGTGTGTGTGTGTGTGTGTGTGTGTGTGTGTGTGTGTGTGTGTATGAATGTGTTTGTGTGAATGTGTGTTGTGTGTGTGTGTGTGTGTGTGTGAGAAAGTAAAGTGTGTGAAAGAAAAAGAAAAAGAGGGACACAAAGAGAACAAATGGAGTGAAAAAGAGACAGTGAGACAAAGAAAGCGAGTGAGGCAGTTTGGTGTTTCTCAGTGTGGAGCTTAAACAAGCAGTACAGGATGTGCAGCCAAACTATTTTCTCTGCTTGGCTGCAGCTTCTATGTGTGTGTGTGTGTGTGTGTCTGTGTGTGTGTGTGTGTGTGTGTGTGTGTGTGTGTGTGTGTGTGTGTGTGTGTGTGGTTGGATTTAGGGTTGATGGGATGTCACTTGTTCTCTTTACTATTGCAAAGTGGGAGGGACACACACACACAGAGAGACACACACACAGAAAGACACACACACAGAAAGACACACACGCACATAGACACACACAGACACAGAGACAGAGACACAGAAACACACACAGATACACAGACACACACACACACACATAGACACACACAGACACAGAGACAGAGACACAGAAACACACACAGATACACACACACACAGAAACACAGAGACACGCACAGAGACACACACACAAACACACACACTTGGAGACACACACACACACACACAGACACACACAAACACACACACTCGGAGACACACACACACACACACATAGACACACACACGCACATAGACACACACAGAGACACACACACACACACACACACACACATAGACACACACACGCACATAGACACACACAGAGACACACACACACACACACACATAGACACACACAGAGACACACACATAGACACACACAGAGACACACACACACACACACATAGACACACACAGAGACACACACACACACACACACATAGACACACACAGAGACACACACATAGACACACACAGAGACACACACACACACACACATAGACACACACACACACACACTCAGACACACACACACACACACACACACATAGACACACACACACACACACATAGACACACACATAGACACGCACATAGACACACACAGAGACACACACATAGACACACACAGAGACACACACAGAGACACACACACACTCTTATTAATATGTAATGTATGTATTACTTTATGTACAAGTATAATGTCTCAGTAGTACTTACTGGTGTACTGGTATAATGTCTCAGTAGTACTTACTGGTGTACTGGTATAATGTCTCAGTAGTACTTACTGGTGTACTGGTGTAATGTCTCAGTAGTACTTACTGGTATAATGTCTCAGTAGTACGTACTGGTGTACTGGTATAACGTCTCAGTAGTACTTACTGGTATAACATATCAGTAGTACTTACTGGTGTACTGGTGTAACGTCTCAGTAGTACTTACTGGTATACTGGTGTAACGTCTCAGTAGTACTTACTGGTATAACGTCTCAGTAGTACTTACTGGTATAATGTCTCAGTAGTACGTACTGGTGTACTGGTATAACGTCTCAGTAGTACTTACTGGTATAACATATCAGTAGTACTTACTGGTGTACTGGTGTAACGTCTCAGTAGTACTTACTGGTGTACTGGTGTAACGTCTCAGTAGTACTTACTGGTATAACGTCTCAGTAGTACTTACTGGTATAACGTCTCAGTAGTACGTGTATTGTTATTGTAACGTCTCAGTAGTACTTACTGGTATAACATATCAGTAGTACTTTACTGTGTGGTATTAGTAGTACCTTTACTGGTATAACATATCAGTAGTACTTACTGGTGTACTGGTAATGCTCTCAGTAGTACTTACTGTGTACTGGTTAACGTCTCAGTAGTACTTACTGGTATAACATATCAGTAGTACTTACTGGTGTACTGGTGTAACGTCTCAGTAGTACTTACTGGTGTACTGGTATAACGTCTCAGTAGTACGTACTGGTATAACGTCTCAGTAGTACTTACTGGTATAACATATCAGTAGTACTTACTGGTGTACTGGTGTAACGTCTCAGTAGTACTTACTGGTGTACTGGTGTAACGTCTCAGTAGTACTTACTGGTATAACATATCAGTAGTACTTACTGGTGTACTGGTGTAACGTCTCAGTAGTACGTACTGGTGTACTGGTATAACGTCTCAGTAGTACTTACTGGTATAACGTCTCAGTAGTACTTACTGGTATAACATATCAGTAGTACTTACTGGTGTACTGGTATAACGTCTCAGTAGTACTTACTGGTATAACGTCTCAGTAGTACTTACTGGTATAACGTCTCAGTAGTACGTACTGGTGTACTGGTATAACGTCTCAGTAGTACTTACTGGTATAACATATCAGTAGTACTTACTGGTGTACTGGTGTAACGTCTCAGTAGTACTTACTGGTATAACATATCAGTAGTACTTACTGGTGTACTGGTGTAACGTCTCAGTAGTACTTACTGGTATAACATATCAGTAGTACTTACTGGTGTACTGGTGTAACGTCTCAGTAGTACTTACTGGTATAACGTCTCAGTAGTACTTACTGGTATAACGTCTCAGTAGTACTTACTGGTATAACATATCAGTAGTACTTACTGGTATAACATATCAGTAGTACTTACTGGTGTACTGGTGTAATGTCTCAGTAGTACTTACTGGTATAACGTCTCGGTAGTACGTACTGGTGTACTGGTATAACGTCTCAGTAGTACTTACTGGTATAACGTCTCAGTAGTACTTACTGGTATAACATATCAGTAGTACTTACTGGTGTACTGGTATAACGTCTCAGTTGTACTTACTGGTATAACGTCTCGGTAGTACGTACTGGTGTACTGGTATAACGTCTCAGTAGTACTTACTGGTGTACTGGTATAACATATCAGTAGTACTTACTGGTGTACTGGTATAACGTCTCAGTTGTACTTACTGGTATAACGTCTCAGTAGTACTTACTGGTATAACGTCTCAGTAGTACTTACTGGTGTACTGGTATAACGTCTCAGTAGTACGTACTGGTGTACTGGTATAACGTCTCAGTAGTACTTACTGGTGTACTGGTATAACGTCTCAGTAGTACTTACTGGTGTACTGGTATAACGTCTCAGTAGTACTTACTGGTATAACGTCTCAGTAGTACGTACTGGTGTACTGGTATAACGTCTCGGTAGTACGTACTGGTGTACTGGTGTAACGTCTCAGTAGTACTGTAGCTACATTTAAATACACAATACATGTTGGAGAAGCATCCTTTACTTAAGTAAAAGTACTAATACCACAGTATTTCTCTCTGAAATGTAGCGGAGTAGCAGTAGAGAGTGGCACGGCAAGAAAAGAAAAGACCCAAGTAAAGTACAAGTACCCTCAATATTTTGGACATAAGTCCAGTACTGGAGTACATGTACTTAGTTACATGAATATTTAATATTTACTCTTAAAGGCCCCGGTGTGTAAAACGTCTTTACGGTACTTCGTTACCAAGATCTGTGTTAGCCCATTCACAAAGTTGTCCTTTTTTCATGAATATATTACCACCTCCATCGATTCCAAGGATCCCATTGGCTTAAACATTTTTTCACATTTGCATATTCATGAGGCATCCTGAAATACGTTAGCAGGTAGAGGGACATACCAAGGTGGGGGGGGGGGTAAGCCAACTACCACACAGCATAGCTCCTATGAACACACACAGGGACACACACACACACACACACAGAGACACACACACACACACACACACACACACACACACACACACACACACACACACACACACACACACACACACAGAGATACAGGCACAGGGACACACACACACAGAGACACACAGAGACACAGAGACACAGGGACACACACACACAGGGACACACACACACACACACACACAGACACAGGGGGACACACACACACAGACACACAGGGACACACACACATACAGAGACACACAGGGACACACACACATACAGAGACACACACGCAGAGACACAGGGACACACACACACAGAGACACAGGACACACACACACACACACACACACACAGGGACACACACACAGAGACACCACAGGGACACACAACACACCACACACACACAGGGACACACACACAGAGACACAGGGACACACACACACACACACACAGAGACACAGGGACACACACAGAGACACATACACAGGGACAACACACACACACACACACACACACACACAGGGACACACACAGGGACACACACACACACACACAGACACACAGGGACACACACACATACAGAGACACACACGCAGAGACACAGGGACACACACACAGACACACACACACACACACACACACACACACACAAACACACACAGAGACACAGCACACACACACACACACAGAGACACCCCAGCACACACAGGCACCACACCCACCCACCACACAACACACACAAAACACCACATACACATCCCAACATAAACAACATCTTTTACCCAATCATCATACCACAACATCAATACTACC
>NC_053124.1:32835972-32850972 GCF_010015445.1 Perca fluviatilis
CTGCCGCAAACCGCTGATTAGCTTCTAAAGCTACAGTCGCTATTTCTGCGCCTGCCTGTATACGTGAACGCTACTGTCGTTCTAAACTGCCTCTTTAATAAACTGTCTGTACACTTAAAAAGTTCGTAAATAATCAGGACTTTTAGCGTGTATAGAGCCAGCATATCTCCACCAGACTCCATGTAAATAATCAGGACTTTTAGCGTGTATAGAGCCAGCATATCTCCACCAGACTCCATGTAAATAATCAGGACTTTTAGCGTGTATAGAGCCAGCATATCTCCACCAGACTCCATGTAAATAATCAGGACTTTTAGCGTGTATAGAGCCAGCATATCTCCACCAGACTCCATGTAAATAATCAGGGCTTTTAGCATGTATAGAGCCAGCATATCTCCACCAGACTCCATGTAAATAATCAGGACTTTTAGCGTGTATAGAGCCAGCATATCTCCACCAGACTCCATGTAAATAATCAGGACTTTTAGCGTGTATAGAGCCAGCATATCTCCACCAGACTCCATGTAAATAATCAGGGCTTTTAGTGTGTATAGAGCCAGCATATCTCCACCAGACTCCATGTAAATAATCAGGACTTTTAGTCTGTATAGAGCCAGCATATCTCCACCAGACTCCATGTAAATAATCAGGACTTTTAGCGTGTATAGAGCCAGCATATCTCCACCAGACTCCATGTAAATAATCAGGACTTTTAGTGTGTATACAGCCAGCATATCTCCACCAGACTCCATGTAAATAATCAGGACTTTTAGCGTGTATAGAACCAGCATATCTCCACATGTAATTAGGTGAATTAATGGTTTATTTCAACCAAACCAGAGTGGTGATTGTTGGAACAGTGTAAGGACAAACCATGGTGGCTTTGTTTAGTTTCTGTCGAATTTAAATGCACTGTGTTTTACACTGACACACACACACACACACACACTGACACACACACACACACACACACAAGCACACACACACACACACACACACACACACACACACACACACACTGACACACATACTTTGACACACACACACTTTTGGGTAATCATCTTTGTTTTCAAATTGTCTGATTGTCATTCTTTTAGAGTTCTGTTTGAGCTGTGTGTGTGTGTGTGTGTGTGTGTGTGTGTGTGTGTGTGTGTGTGTGTGTGTGTGTGTGTGTGTGTGCACGTGCGAAGGGGGGCTCCACAGCTGCAGTCTGCAGATGACGGCCTCGGTTAAATTAAGAAATCTGACATCTTAAAGTGCGAGAAGCAGGAGGTGTAACCAGCGTACATAACACACTGCTCAGCGCCAGTCAGCGTACGGAGAGTTTTAATATTTCATAGCAAACAGAGCTCATGTTATATAAGATCATATGGAGCTGGTATGTTATATAAGTTCATATGGAGCTGGTATGTCATATAAGATCATATGGAGCTGGTATGTTATATAAGATCATATGGAGCTGGTATGTTATATAAGATCATATGGAGCTGGTATGTTATATAAGATCATATGGAGCTGGTATGTTATATAAGATCATATGGAGCTGGTATGTCATATAAGATCATATGGAGCTGGTATGTCATATAAGATCATATGGAGCTGGTATGTTATATAAGATCATATGGAGCTGGTATGTTATATAAGTTCATATGGAGCTGGTATGTTATATAAGTTCATATGGAGCTGGTATGTTATATAAGTTCATATGGAGCTGGTATGTTATATAAGATCATATGGAGCTGGTATGTTATGTAAGATCATATGGAGCTGGTATGTTATATAAGATCATATGGAGCTGGTATGTCATATAAGATCATATGGAGCTGGTATGTCATATAAGATCATATGGAGCTGGTATGTCATATAAGATCATATGGAGCTGGTATGTTATATAAGATCATATGGAGCTGGTATGTTATATAAGATCATATGGAGCTGGTATGTTATATAAGATCATATGGAGCTGGTATGTTATATAAGATCATATGGAGCTGGTATGTTATCCTGGTCGTGGACTTGACTACAGCCCTGGTCAAACGTGTGTCTTTTATTAATTGGATTGTCTTTATGAATCTTAATCTTAAAGTGGGTCTGTGACGCTGTATTTGTATATCTAATAATTAGCAGTTAAAGCTCTATTCACCTAACTCTAACCTTGCTTTCATTTATTTATAAAGCAATGACCATTTGCTGGTTTTGTGTATTACTTTATCCTTGGTAGATGGATATTTATGTCTGGACAAAGAGAAGAAATTAAAATAGTTGAATAACTATTTTCTGCCAATTAAAAAGGAACCTAACCGACATTTAATAATATTTCTGAGCCAAATAATGTCCTATTCATCGACATAAAGGCTTTGCTTTCAGCCAAAATACAAATTAAATGGACAGTGCCTTTCTTTTTTTTCCAGGGGAATAAAAATCATTAATCTACAATAACGTCTGGTATTCACGGAAAAAATCCACATCTTTGAAAAAGTATTCATTGTCGCACAAAGACATGATCTCCGCTTAAAAGATTACTTTTTTTTTTAAACATAGAAATGAACTCACGGAAAAGAAACAACGCCCCTGGCTCAGCTGCAGCGGTTCCATCCTTTTTAGAAAAGCATTATATTAGGCTTTATTGATGACAAATTGGGAAATTTCAGTGCTACAGCAGCAAACTTTTTGAAGAGACAACTCAAAACTAGGGCTGTCAAACGATTGTTTTTCTTAATCGCGATTAACCACTGAATTTCTATAGTTAATCGCGAGTAATCGCTGAATTTCTATAGTTAATTGCGATTAATCGCTGAATTTCTATAGCTAATTGCGATTAATCGCTGAATTTCTATAGTTAATCGCGATTAATCGTCGAATTTCAATAGTTTAAGGCGATTAATTGCCGAATTTCTATAGGTAATTGCGATTAATCGCCGAATTTCTGTAGTTAATCACTATTAATCGCAGAATTTCTATAGCTAATTGCGATTAATCGCCGAATTTCTGTAGTTAATCGCGATTAATCGCAGAATTTCTAGTTAATTGCGATTAATCGCCGAATTCATATAGGCAATTGCGATTAATCGGTGAATTTCTATAGTTAATTGCGATTAATCGCTGAATTTCTGTAGTTAATTGCGATTAAGTGCTGAATTTCTATAGTTAATCGCGATTAATCGCTGAATTTCTATAGTTAATCACGATTAATCACGTTTTATCACATTCAAATACTAATATTTAGCATTTCAGAACAGTTTTTTAAGTACATATTAACGATGGAAAGCAATTCTTACCATGTCTATCTTTACCAGGAATAAAATTAATGCAAAGAAAGTTTACTTTATGAAGTTGACTTTAAGGTTTAGTTTATTAGTTTATAATGTCGTGGACAGTCCCCTTTAATGTACTGTACGGTAAAAGGAGCAACTTTAGCCTCAGCGGCTAATTTCCAGCTGTAGTACCCGGCCAGCTGACAATAGGCATCCTAAAATACAATGGTTAACATGTTAAAATAAGTTACATTACATCTATAATAACAGCAGGCCTAAGCAAATAGGTTTAAAACATACAGAAAAGTGGCACACAAACAGACAAGCACAGGTAGTGGCAATGGCATTAAATCAGTCCATGCAGTTAATACAATACGAAGGAGACAAGAGAAAGGAGAATAGTCTCAAGAGGACACATTCAAAGCACATACTAGACATAACGGAGGCAGGCAGCAGAGATGGAGCGACAGCAACATCACATCTGACAGATCAATGTGTACAGTAACAGTTATCAGACTGCCATGTTTTAAGGTATTTTGTGAAGGTGGAATATGTATGTATATCTTTAATTGTAGTGGGCAGTGAATTCCAGTTTTGTAATGCCGTAACAGAAAATGATAATTTACCAAAATGTGCTTTTCCTGAATTTTTCAGGATTCAATTTTTATTTATAGTATCAAATCATAACAGAGTTATCTCGAGACACTTTACAGATAGAGTAGGTCTAGACCACACTCTATAAATTCCTAATCCCCAGCAATTACAGTAAAATTACAATTACAGTAAAAGTTCAGTTTTTATGCTCCACATATCTGGAACAAACTCCCAGAAACATACAGGTCCGCTGCAACTCTCAGTTCTTTTAAATCTAAGCTAAAGACCAATCTTTTTGATGTTGCTTTTCCTTAAATAATCTATTTTATTAACTTTAATTTCTTATACTGCACTGTAACTTTTATTCTTATACTGCACTATCAATTTTATTCTTGTTTTAATTTGTTTATTAATGTTTTAAAATTGTTTTAAATTGTTTTATAACTGCTCTTTAATGTTTTATGTAAAGCACTTTGAATTGCCCTGTTGCTGAAATGTGCTATACAAATAAAGCTGCCTTGCCTTGCCTAATTCCCTGAATGGAATTAGTAATAATTATTTACTGTAAACAAAAGAAAAATGTGTGAATCTAGTCACACATTTGAATCTAGAGTCAATATAGTGTGCAGTAACCCCTAAATAATTTTGATTACTCACTGACCGGTTAACCAGACAGCGTCACCAACGTTTCGGTCCCTCAGGACCCTTCGTCAAGAGTACTTTTATCAATGCTCTCCGCCACGGCCACGCCTCTTTAGGAGACTAGCGGGACGTCCCGAGTGTGTTTGATTTCCAACGAGAGAAGTGAACGTGAACACGATTCTTTCGCCCCGTAGTCACCAAAGTACATTTTGGGCCCATTCTTCAACAAGCCACATATCTCCAGGACAAATGGCATTTTTTCAGACGAAAATGAACTTAGTTTGAGACGTGTTTCTGTCTCGGGACCGAACTCTCGCGAGATCTGGCGACACAGAGAAGCTAACGTCAGCTAACGTCAGCTAACGCCCTAACAAAACTAGTCTCCGTGATGCTAAATGTGTCTTCTAGCTGTGTAAATATCTAACGTTAGCAATAGAGAATATTAATAAATTATACAAATATAACTTTTCATCCGTCCACACGACGTTCACCGCACGTTCAAACGAGGCCACGCCCCCTTTAGGAGACAGGAAATGTGCGCTGTTTCATACATTTGGCGCTGTTTGAACAGCGCTTATCTGTAGTATAGAGGATCTTTGCTTAAAGTGCTCATATTATGCTCATTTTCAGGTTCATAATTGTATTTAGAGGTTGTATCAGAATAGGTTTACATGGTTTAATCTTCAAAAAACACCATATTTTTGTCGTACTGCACATTGCTGCAGCTCCTCTTTTCACCCTGTGTGTTGAGCTCTCTGTTTTAGCTACAGAGTGAGACCTCTCACTTCTGTTCCATCTTTGTTAGGAGTCACACATGCTCAGTAGCTAGATATGGACTACTAGCCAGTCAGAAGCAGAGTATGAGGGCGTGCCCTGACAGTACCTAGGTAAGGACTACTAGCCAGTCAGAAGCAGAGTATGAGGGCGTGCCCTGACAGTACCTAGGTAAGGACTACTAGCCAGTCAGAAGCAGAGTATGAGGGCGTGCCCTGACAGTACCTAGGTAAGGACTACTAGCCAGTCAGAAGCAGAGTATGAGGGCGTGCCCTGACAGTACCTAGGTAAGGACTACTAGCCAGTCAGAAGCAGAGTATGAGGGTGTGCCCTGACAGTAGCTAGGTAAGGACTACTAGCCAGTCAGAAGCAGAGTATGAGGGCGTGCGCCGCACAGTACCTAGGTAAGGACTACTAGCCAGTCAGAAGCAGAGTATGAGGGCGTGCCCTGACAGTACCTAGGTAAGGACTACTAGCCAGTCAGAAGCAGAGTATGAGGGCGTGCCCTGACAGTACCTAGGTAAGGACTACTAGCCAGTCAGAAGCAGAGTATGAGGGCGTGTCCTGACAGTACCTAGGTAAGGACTACTAGCCAGTCAGAAGCAGAGTATGAGGGTGTGCCCTGACAGTACCTAGGTAAGGACTACTAGCCAGTCAGAAGCAGAGTAAAGGCTGGACTACAATAGAGCTGTATGGAGCAGTGTATGTGAACAGTGTTTTCTGTTGGAGATGGTATGTCCCTTTTTGGGGTGGACTTTGGGCTTTTTTTCCCCCACTTTGTAAACCTATAACATGCAAGAAAAAATGTCAATATGTCAAGAAAAGTTTAGGTGTTTGAACTCATTCGACCATTATGTCAACTTGTCTTGTCAAATTTAGCCAACTTGCCAACTAGGCAGCATGGACACTTAACTTTTCTTAAGTTGAAACTAACTAGTTTTATTATTTTTTTTTTTGGCCTGCCAGCAGCTGTTTGGACGGAGAGTAAACAGCGGTGAAAGCCACACAGTTTGAGGTGCTCGTACACTCTGGTTATTGGCTGGTTCAGCGGGTCATGAGTGCGCTGCTCGTTACTCAGCGGACTCGAGGAAAGAATTCTTGGTTGTTACGCTCCCACGCACTGTAAACACCCGGCCGACTCGTTGCATAAGACCTTTCGAACCGCTCATCTGGTTTCAATGAAATTTTTCCAACCTCAGAATATCTTCACCTGCCAGCTTTGAGATGTCCTTCTCCCTCCCTCAATCCCTCCCTCCCTACCTCCCTCGCTCCTTGCCTTCTCTCTCTCTCTCTCTTTCTTGGAAACCCAAGTGCAGTAATCCTGAAATATGTGTGGTTCTTATGAGTTTTAAATGATGCTGCCGCAGGAATTTTACAACTTCATTTTCCAAGTTAAACAGCATTCTAGGAACTTGTTTTCGCTTCTGTAGAAACATGATGTTAAAATCTGAGAACAAAATACTCTGTTTAATTGAAGTTAATTATAATGATACAACAAAATTATGGCAAGGCAAGGCAGCTTTATTTGTGTAGCACATTTCACAGCACATAGCACAAATTAAACGTTATCGAGATTAGAATTAGAGAATTAGAGCAGTTATCGAGCGTCATACAGTGTCATCAATGCAACTTCACTATAACAAATGAACAGTTATTTAAAGAAAGGCAGCATCAAAAAGATAGGTCTTCAGCTTTGATTTAAAAGAACTTCTGCAGTTTTCTGGGAGTTTTCGTTACCCATTACAAGATTTTAGCAGCGCTACTTTTCACTACAGTAAATAAGGGTCCTGAAAGGGATTCAAAAAGTAGTCCCCCCCCGCTCCTCGGGACTGTTTTAACCCAAACCGCGACCTTTTTCCTAATCTTAGCTAGTGGGGTTTGGGTGTCTAAACTTAACTGTCGTCACCACATGACTCTCTAGCAGGGATCAGACCTTTAGGGGGTGCTCAGCCCCCTTTAATGAGAAGCTAACACAGATACAGTGCCTTGCAAAAGTGTACTTTGTGTACTGAGTCAGTAATTTCATTAGGCGATAATCTCTGAGCTAGCTACTGAACGTCAGCTAACGTTTTTTGGACGCTACGATGGAACCAGACACTTTACAAGTCTCAGTAATAACGCCCAATTTGTAGGGCTGCTCCCTCTTAGTCGACTTATCGACTAATCGGTCATTTTGGTCTTTAGTCAACGTAGATTTCTCTAGTCCATTAGTCATGTTTGATGCTTTTTTTTCATGCTTGAATGACTTATTTTCCGAGAAACGTACGAGCACATCTCTGGTAAACGCAAGAAAATAAAGTGGTGCTTTTACTGTCGATTAAATCAACTAATCGATCAGTCGATATACGATTGAACGAGTTGTTAGTCGACCGAGAAGTTCTTCAATCGATTTACAGATCTGTCGATTAAATCAACTAATCGATCAGTCGGTACAAATTGAATGAGTTTTAGTCGCCGAATTTCTGTAGTTAATCGCGATTAATCGCTGAATTTCTAGTTAATTGCGATTAATCGCCGAATTCCTATAGGCAATTGCGATTAATCGGTGAATTTCTATAATTAATTGCGATTAATCGCCGAATTTCTTCAATCGAGCACAGCCCTACCAATTTGACCCAATGTTCTAACATTCAGCAATTTAAGTTGCTTATACGTTTTTAATTTGGGTTCTAAACTGCAATCTGCGCCAGGAAATGACCCAACTTCTTCTTCTCTGGGGACTACCGATGTTTAAACTTCACAACTGCACACTCCTGCTCTCCGATAGGGACTCGGGGCGACCTCCAGCTCACCCAGTGGGAGCCTGCGCCCCACGTTGACCGAGTCCTTTGCAGCGGCGCGAGTTCGAGTCCAACCTGCTGAAAAAAATTTAAAGATTAGATACTCGGCCAAAAGTCTCAATGTATTGGCGCGTTCCAGGCAACCCGTAACTCGTGTTTTCACGACCTTCTCCCCGTGAAAGCGCCCTGGAACGCCAGTCAAACCCGTAACGTACAGACGCTGTTCATTAAAGGTATTGTGGAAGATTTTCCCGAATTTTAGAAAAGAACCGCCCTCTGTACTTTTTTGAAAAAATGCACATGCGCAACACTCTGCCTGCTCCCGAGAGGGAACGCCTATTAAACGTTTACAAGTTGCTGTCGGCATGGCTCATACAAGCCTACTTTCCAAAAGAAGATTTGCACTTTTTCACAAATTGAGATGTTTACCGTGTCTGTGCGGTGCGTGACTTGTGCCAGGGCTAGCATCGCTAATCATAGCTTACATCAACTTTCACTAGCAGTGATTTTAAATGGATTTCTCCAAATAGCACGCCAAACTTTACCTGTCGAGTAGAAACTTCACGACTGAGGCATCAGTGGAGAGCCCAACCTGTGCTTTTAGCGCACGCCAGCGTGTGAAATATTCTCCCAAAAGCTTCAATGCTTCAATGAATGGCTGAAACCGAAGCTCAAGCTACACTCAAGTACACATATCACCAGAATGATTGACAACTAGGAGGACCAATAGTCTTGATGATCCACCCGGAAAAAGAAAATCCTCCACAATACCTTTAACAGTGATAAGTAGAAATAAATAGACATAAATGGACAACGTGAAGTAACCTAGATAGCTAACGTCAACGTTAGGTAGCCGCTGGCTAACGCTAGCTAGAAGGGTTTGTGGTGACTTTGCCTGGAACGCTACCAACTCGTGACTTTAAGTCGTAACTTACGGGCTAAAAACTGTGTCTGGAACGCAGCGTAAGAGTCTGGCGCAACCTCCTCCGATTGGCTGACACTACGTTTCTGTTAGCGCTTTCCTTGACGGGGGTTACAGGTTAGACTTGCGTCGGACTCGCTGGTTTTTGGACTTGGACTTGTCTCGGTCTCGGCCGCTGGTTTTGCCGAAATATGGCTTTCGGTCTTGAACCGAGTCCAGGTGTCTTTATTACGTTCATAATAACATTGGAGGGAAAGTGAAACACAGCTTGGACGGGGCTGTTGTTCGGCTTTTCACAAGTTTAGACAGCTAGCTAACGCTACGCCGACGTTTATGCTAACGTTAGCGCAACAGCGTTAGCCTAGCCTGCTTGGTAAATATTACGACTTCGGAGTTTCCTATATCTGCGTCCAATGTTGTCAACATAAGCCCTGTGGCGTTAGTGCTCCTTTTGTACCATAACTTTTATTGAATGAAATATTAAGCTTCGCTGCCTACGAGATGGGTGGGTTTTTGTTACGTTACACACAAAGCTAACTGGCTATAGTTAGCGTGTACGTAGCCAACGTTGCCGAGCCAGCCAGCAACTTCGGCAGTAGAGTTTCGGCCAATTCGGTATTGTCGCCCACAGTCAACCTCTGCTGCAACCTGCAGTGATGTTTGAAATGGAGACACACATATTGTGCCTTTCCTGGCCATTATTTTAAGGCATAAACCAATCATAGGGGTACACTCCTGTAAAACTGGTCACTCCTACATCTGGAGTGAAGCTACATTGCCATTTAGTTGCTCAAATGCTCAGTCCTAGTACCTAGCAGTGGTAATAGTAGTGGGTTGGTGTTTCTATCAGTTCTAACACTGCTATTATGAGGTATCACCATATGTCATGTCTGTTTTCTTTAGATTATTTATGATATGATATCAAGGGGAATGGCTATACTTACAAATCATGGGTGTTGTGACACTGTTTTTGCGTTTAGATCAACAAATAATAACCCAAAATGATTGTCTTGGACTCGACAAAGGTGGTCCTGACTACAGCCCTACACTGCGCTAAATGTATTGTCCTGTGTATGCACCACCTGTCTATACTTTGTATATCGCATATCACTTTTCTGCTTCTTTTTTTTGGGCACTTCTGGTTGGACGCAAACTGCATTTCAATTGCAAGTTGAATCTAATCTAGAGCCGGGCCAATATATCGATATTATATCGATGTCGTGATATGAGACTAGACATCGTCTTAGATTTTGGATATCGTAATATAGCATAAGTGTCTTTTCCTGGTTTTAAAGGCTGCATTACAGTAAAGTGATGTCATTTTCCGTTCTGTTAGAAAGAAAGAAAGCCAGACTGCTGAGAAAGGCCAATAACATTGTATGTGACTTCACACACCCCCTGGCATCACATTTTAAACTACTGCCATCTATGCGTTGTTTCTGCCCACCCCCCTTCTTACCGAGAACAGATCCAAATTCTCTTTCGTACCACAAGCCTTAAAAGCCTTAAATCAGTCAGAATAAGCTAGTCGTCCAGCTGGCTTGGTCATACCCCAAGGGTGTATAATGTATTGTAGCGTGTGATGTATAATCTTCATGTTATGTCTGTCGGTGTCTGATGTAAGGACTGTTTGTTTTCTATCGTATGTCTGATGTCCTGTCATAAAGTGCCTTGCGATTGTGCCGCAAACCCAACTGCCCCACGGGGGACAATAAAGATAGATAGATAGATAGATAGATAGATAGATAGATAGATAGATAGATAGATAGATAGATAGATAGATAGATAGACATGTTTTGATCCTTTCGGAAATTCATCTTGCACCATACAGCTCATCAAATAGACAGACAACAGACCATAACCAACAGACAACAACAAGACCACCAAACCCTCCTTCCTCTCCACACAACCCTAATACACAATCCCAAATATCTACACATCATACACAAATAGCAAAGTGCAATGTCATTAGCACCAATGGGCTATCAACAGTAAAGTGCATCATCATCAGTGGCGTTTTAGTATTATACCAACGTTCAATATTATTACCCAGAAAGGGTCAAGTTATTTTCCCCAATTTATTCAGTAGTGTAATGCTTGTAGGAATGAATGATTTGATCTACTACTACTACTACTACTACTACTACTACTTATTTGCCTTTACCCACTTAGTAATTATGTCCACATTACTGAT
The DNA here is from genome assembly GCF_010015445.1 of Perca fluviatilis. Taxonomy (NCBI): domain Eukaryota; kingdom Metazoa; phylum Chordata; class Actinopteri; order Perciformes; family Percidae; genus Perca; species Perca fluviatilis. The sequence continues at coordinate 32,847,133 of NC_053124.1, forward strand.
GATTATTCATTAAATTTTCATTGTGTAAATATTTTGGGAAAGCACCATTAGTCAACGCTACAATATCGTTGCGGTATCGATATATTTGGTCAAAAATATCATGATATTTGACTTCCTCCATATCGCCCAGCCCTAATCTAATCTAATAACTTGTTAGTGATGTTGTATATACATGACAAAAACGTTGAAAAAGGCATCAAAAACCTTTTTAAAAAAGCAATAAAAATACCGGAATCGAAACAAAATGCTGCATGAAGCTTGAAAAGTGGTACAGTCGGTTATTGGTGCCGAATTCCATGCACCATTTGTACCCAAATGGGTACAAAAGTTGACGAAAAAAAAGTAGATCAAAGGTAAAAGTGAGTTGACTAAATGTTATTTTGTTATTGCCATGTCATTACAGACCTCTGACCTGGAATACAAATCAGATGTGGACCTTTTGGGAGTGATTAGTTTGAGAAGGCCTGTCTTAAAGGATTCAAGGTATCCCGAGGTGAGTAATTGATAACTTTATTACAATTATTTGGGGGGGGTGAAGTGAGTTCCTGCATGGTCACTTCTGTTGATGTTCCAAGTAAATTTCAAGCAAAACAGAGCCAGCTCACCCCTAACTATCAAAATATCTGTTCAAATACAAATATAAATGATCTATTAATGTTTTCTGTTAATTTAATGGTGTAAAACTAAAGTTTAGCTTCTTACCTTTCTAACGGTATATAGTTTTAACTGTTTACTTTAGCTTTTACTTCACAAGAGCCGGCTGAAGTGCGCTATCTCCGGTGAGTTAGCCGTGCGCTACTCTAGGCCATAACCAGACACACCCCCAATATCTCCTCACTGTAAATGCTGGCAGGTGCTGGTTTTTTGGGGGGTGTTAAGTCCCATCAATGCTGTAAAAACTACCAGATCGTACTTCCATCCTTCACAATAAAATGACATGCTTCAACAACTCTGAACTGTGCAATAAAAGCTCCTTAATTTCCAGTACGGTAAAAACAGAAACTTTTTAGAGGGAAAGATTGGCGCCCGAGCGTTCTTACTTCTCTTCCTCATCAAAGTCACTTTCATATCCTAATTAGACGTCTAAATGTCCACGTACATATTGGAAAATTCATACGTAGATCGTGAGATGGGTATGGATCAATTCTGCTAACATTTTTGGTAAAGATCGGAAACGTAAAGTACCGCGAAAAGACCGGAAGGTGCGTCAAAAATAACATAGTAAGGAAGTTTATTTTGATTAGGACATTAATGCACATTAATCAACATTTCTGTAAATGCGCCAGTGTTAGCCAGTCGGCTAATTTTCAACTGTAGTCCTAGCATGCATGTCTTTATGGTGGGAAGAAACCGGGCACCTGGGGGAAACCCAATATATATATATATATATATATATATATATATATATATATATATATATATATATATATATATGTACAGGCCAAAAAATTCTCACTGAAGGCATCAAAACTATGAATGAACACATATGGAATTATGTACTTAACAAAAAGTGTGAAATAACTGAAAACATGTCTTATATTTTAGATTCTTCAAAGTAGCCACCCTTTGCTTGTTTTGATAACTCTGCAAACCCTTGGTGTTCTCTCAATGAGCTTCATGAGGTAGTCACCTGAAATGGTTTTACCTTCACAGGTGTGCTTTGTCAGGGTTAATTAGTGGAAGTTTTTCTTTTATTAAAAAAAAGCAAAGGGTGGCTACTTTGAAGAATCTAAAATATAAGACATGTTTTCAGTTATTTCACCACTTTTTGTTAAGTACATAATTCCATATGTGTTCATTCATAGTTTTGATGCCTTCAGTGAGAATCTACAATGTAAATAGTCATGAAAATAAAAAGGAAACGCATTGAATGAGAAGGTGTGTCCAAACTTTTGGCCTGTACTGTGTATATATATATATATATATATATATATATATATATGCCGTCAATGCAGCCAAGAGCATGCCAGACCTGTAGGTGGCGGTGTAAACAAGAATCTCAAGCCCACGTTAGCCAATCAGAATCCAGAAAATAGCAACCAATCACTTCCTCTTTCTCTCTCTCTCTCTCTCTCTCTCTCTCTCTCTCTCTCTCTCTGCTGCCTAAACCTCCCGTTTGTCTCAGTTAACGTGCAAACGAAGATTTAAAAAATCTCCACTCTGTCCAGAGTGTTTTAGAAAGACTTTTTTAGAAAGACCATCTACGTGTAAACAGGGTCTTAATACATCCATGCGGTGGTACTAAATGGTGGCTACTAAATAAAGTACCTGTTAGCAGGTACCAGGTATGTTTTTTCATAATAGAAATCCCCAAAAAATGCGAGTTAGAGGCGAGTCGAGCGGGTACCATGTAATGGAAAAGCACCTTAACTGTCACTGACCTCCACCCCCTCCTGCAACACATGTTGTCTGTGATTGGCTGGAACTTGGTTTGTTGTATTTTGGTGCACAGCCTGTGCCTCTACGATTTCAGTACACAAACGAAATCGCGCTGAAACCGTGCAGGAACTCATAGTGCACCTTTAATGTCCTCTATGCAAGATGTGAGCTCTCTTTGACATCCGAGCACGAGTGGACTGAGTGCTGCTGTTAGTTCACTGGGACGCTTCTCGGGAGAAATGACCGAGCTGATCGGAATGGAAACTTTGATTCGTATCTATATTCGACATTTCTGATAATCTCCGTGGAGCTGCGGAGTTGAGTAATACCTCTGTGAGTTGAGAAGAGTTCACACCCGTTGATATTTCGCCATCATTTGATCCATTGTTGATGTAAGAAATGTTTGTGCGGCTTGTCTTCGATTACTGAAACACAAGGGTGTAACTTTGGGTTTAGCATTGGGTCCCGGGACATATCTGAATGGATTGAGAAAAGCGACAAAAACATCGAAAGAATTGCTTAAAGGTCCTATGACATGCTGCTTTTTGGATGCTTTTATATAGACCTTAGTGGTCCCCTAATACTGTATCTGAAGTCTCTTTTATATAGACCTTAGTGGTCCCCTAATACTGTATCTGAAGTCTCTTTTATATAGGCCTTAGTGGTCCCCTAATACTGTATCTGAAGTCTCTTTTATATAGACCTTAGTGGTCCCCTAATACTGTATCTGAAGTCTCTTTTATATAGACCTTAGTGGTCCCTAATACTGTATCTGAAGTCTCTTTTATATAGGCCTTAGTGGTCCCCTAATACTGTATCTGAAGTCTCTTTTATATAGGCCTTAGTGGTCCCCTAATACTGTATCTGAAGTCTCTTTTATATAGACCTTAGTGGTCCCCTAATACTGTATCTGAAGTCTCTTTTATATAGGCCTTAGTGGTATATTCGGGCTAATGCAATACCCCGATTTCTCAAACGCCATGTAAACACCTTAGCCTGGTCCTACCAGACTCTGGTACACTAGCCTGGTTCTACCCAGACTCTGGTACACTAGCCGTCCTACCCTACCAGACTCTGGTACTGGTCCTACCAGACTCTGGTACACTAGCCTGGTCCTACCAGACTCTGGTACACTAGCCTGGTCCTACCAGACTCTGGTACACTAGCCTGGTCCTACTAGACTCTGGTACACTAGCCTGGCAAATTGTCAATTCGGCATAAATTTTTCGCAAGACTGCCTATATTCGAAATGTTAACAGTTCATTTCTCGCCTAAAACGTCAGAAGTGAATTTAGTGATGAATAAGATGGCGAAAACTGTTTAACATTGTCCCGTTGTTGGTCTATCTGTACCGGAAACCAGACCCTCGTTGACCTATAGGTCCCTATGCTGAGAAGGGAACAGCGAAAAGACCCTGCCCCACTAGCGGCACCAGGATTTTGATTGTAGGTGGGCCTCCAG
>NC_053124.1:32858958-32863958 GCF_010015445.1 Perca fluviatilis
TTATTCTTCCATTCCATTCCTTCCTTCCTCCATTCCATGTCCACTCCCTAGTTCCAATCCATTTCTTCTTCCCTATTTGTCTATCCATTCTAAAGTCTCCACCACTATTTCATTCCTTCTTCTCCATTATTTCCTTCCTCCATCCATTCCTCCTTCATTCCTTCCTTCCTTCCATGTTCCATTTCCACCTTCCAGTCCATTCCATTTGTCCTTTCCATGTCCTCCATTAAATCCATCCTTCAGGCTTCCATTCCGTGTCAGGCTTCCTGCCTTCATTCAGTCTCTTTTCCATCTTCATTTTCTTTTCCAATCCATATTTCCATTGTCCATTTCTGTGTCCATTCATTCCTCCCTCCCTCCTCCTTCCTCCTCCTTCCATCCTCTTTCCTCCTTCCGTCCTTCCTCCTCCTCTCTCTCTCACTCCTCTCTTTCTCCTCTCTCTCTCTCTCTTCCTTTCTCTCCCTCTCTCCTCCTCCTCCTCCCTCCCCTCCTTCCTCCTCTCCTCCTCCTCTCCATCCTCTCTCCTCTCCTTCCTCCTCCATTCCTCCTCCTCTCCCTCCACCCTCCTCTTCCTCCCCCCCTCCACCCTCCCTCTTTCCTCCTTCCTCTCTCCCTTCCTCCTCTCTCTCCCCTCCCTCCTCCTCCTCTCCTCCCCCTCCTCTCCTCCTCCTCCTTTCCTCCTCCTTCCTCCTCTCTTATCCTCCACCTCCTTTCCTCTCTCCTCCTTTCCTCCTCCTCCACCTTCTCTCCCCTCCTCCCTCCACTTCCCTCCTCCACCTCCCTTCCTCCTCCTCCACTCCTCCACCTCCTCCACCTCTCCTCCCTCTTCCTCCTCCTCTCCACTCTCTCCTTTCCTCCTCCTTCCACCCTCCTTTCCTCCTCCTCCTCCCTCCTCTATTCCTCCTCCCTTCCTCCTCCACCATTCCTCCTCCACCTTCCTCCACCTCCTCCTTTCCTCCTCCCTCCTCCTCCTCTTTCCTCCTCCCCTCCCTCCTCCACCTCCTCCTCCCTCCTCCTTCCTTTCCTCCTCCTCCATTCTCTCCCTTTCCCTCCTCCTCCCTCCTTCCTCCTCCTCCTCCTCCTCCTTCCTTCCTCCTCCTCCCTCCTCCTTCCTCCTTCCTTCCTCCCCCTCCTCCCTCCCCCTTTCCTCCTCCTCCACCCCTCCTCCTTCTCCTCCTCCACGCGTTTTCCCTGCTCCTCCTTGCTCCTCTCCTTTCCCTCCTTCCACTCCTCCTCCCTATTGGGTCCTCCTGGTCCTTCCTTCTTCTCTCTTTCCTCCACCTCCATCCTCCTTCCTCCTCCATTTCCTCCTCCTCCTCCTCCTTTCCTCCTCCTTTCCTCCTCCTCCTTTCTCTCTCTTCCTCCATTTCCCTCCCTGTCCATCTCCCTTTCCTCCTCCCTCCCTCCTTTCCTCCTCCTCCCTCCTCCTCCTCCTTCCTCCTCCTTTTCTTCCTCTCTTTCCTCCTCCCTCCATTCCTCTCTATCTCCTCCTCCACTTTCCTCCTCCTCCACTCCTGTCCTTCCATTCTTCTCCTTTTCCTCCTCCCACTTCCTCCTCCTCCTTTCCTTCTCCTCCTTTCCTCCGTCCTTCCTCCTCCCTTTCCTCCTCCACTCCTCTTCTCCTTTTCCTTCCTCCTCATTTCCTCTCCTCCTTTCCTCAGTCCTTCTCCTTCTCCTCCTCCTCCTCCTCCCCCTCCTCACTCCTCCGCTCCTCACCTCACGGCTCACGGAAAACGCTCTCCCGGCGCACTGCGGCACCGGGACGGACCGGACCGGGACGGACCGGACGGACAGGACCGGACCGGACCGGACGGACCGGACGGACGGACCCGGACGCACACACACCCAGGACGGACCACAAAACCACGTGCGCCCCCATGCCGGACCCTTCGGCGACCGACCCCAGATGCTGCACCACACGGACACCACGAGCCCACCACCCGGATTGTCGCTCACACACTCACACATCCACACCGTTAGCGCACACACACCTGCAGCGCACGCACGCTGGGCACCTGCCCGCACGGCCCTGCGCACGCACCTGCCGCGCACCTGCGCGGCACCCACACACACCACAATGACGATGTCACACAGCCCACACCAACGACGTGGCCGGGCGCACCCACCACTACACACACACGTAATGCTCACACACACTGGATACAGCCACGCCACACACACCACGTGGGGCGCAAACACCACGCCAACCACGCACCGCGTGAAGCCACACACACATACACACCACAGCGGCGCCGAGAGACACACACGCACACCGCGCAGGAACACTCGCGGACGCACGCAGACGGACACACGCACACGCGCAGACACGGACCAACGGGCCGGCGGACACACACAAACCGGTTTGTGCACACACACACACACACACTCACACACACCGTGGCAACACACCACAACATCGGCTTGCGCAGTTACACACCAGAAGCAGACACACACTACCGAACATGAAACAACACAACCGGACCCACACACACAACCACACCGCAGCGCGGGACAACACACCACACGAGCGGACCATTACGCACACACACACTGCGACCGCCAGTACACACACAGACAATACACACACACACACAGTACGCACACAAACACCACACCACATACAATAGCACACACACACACGCACGCAGACACACACAGACAACACCGCAGACACAACAAACGCACACACAAACACCACACCCACGTATGCTCACACACACTTGAAAAAAAAACACACGCACGCAACACACACACACGCACGCAGAACACACACACGCACGCAGACACACACGCAGACACACACGCAGACACACACACACCACGCAGACACACACACACGCACACGCAGACACACGAACACACACACGCATCGCAGACACACAGCACACGCACAAGCACACAACGCAGACACACACACAGACAACATACGCAGACACACACGCAGACACACACACACGCAACGCAGACACACACGCGAGACACACGCAGACACAACACGCAGACTACACACGCAACACGCACACACCACAGCACACAGGCACACACGCAGACACACACGCAGACACACGCACACACACACACGCAGACACACCCGCACGCAGAAACACACGCAGAGCCCACACACGCAGACACACACGCAGACACACACGCAGACACACACGCAGACACACACGCAGACACACACTTTGTCTTTTGGTGATTGAAACAACGAGCGCTTCAGAGAGGAAAAAAACTGATTCTTGGGACACATCAAGACATCAAAACCCCACCCATGTAAAACACACTGGTGTCATTATTACTGTCTTACCACAGCAGGAGAGGAGGAGGAGGAGGAGGAGAAGAAGAAGAAGAGGAGGAGAATAGGAGGAGGAGGAGGAGGAGGAGGAGGAAGAGATAAACGAACGGCTGCACCATCAGCAGAGCTCCCCGGTTTGATCCCTGACGGGAGACAGAACATTATAACTGCGGTGCACCGCTAATAGAAACACACACACACACACACACACACACACACACACACACACACACACACACACACACACACACACACACACACACACACACACACACACACACACACACACACACACACAGGAGGACATTCATTAAACACTGAGCTCCCAAAATACACAGCTGAGCTTCTATATCAAAATTTTCAAAAGAAATAACGTGGATGGCTCAATACAACGCTCTTTGCAAGTTTCATTCAATTGTACAGCAATTATATATATATATATATATATATATATATATATATATATATATATATATATATATATATATATAGTCGGTTTGTGTCCCTACGTGGTAGTTAAAAGCTAGAGCAGATATTAAATAACACCAAGACAAAACTAGCTAAAGTCCAACTACCAACAAGTCGACTTATCGGTTATTTACGGACAGTTATTTTGTGTGTGTGTGTGTGGAGATATATATATATATATATATATATATATATATATATATATATATATATATATATATATATATATATATATATATATATATATATATAATGTTTCTGTGTTTATTATTTCATATTAATGGTGAATAATTGTTTACGTATGTGCAAATTCCATGTAAGTGTAACTTAATGCGTGGGAATAAACCCTGATTCTAAATCAGTATTTTTGGTCTTATCCAGTTCTTTATTTGTGCATTTTTTGTTTTCATGCTGAATCACTTACTTCGAAGACTCGTATGAGCACATGTCAAGGTTATAATTTATAATAGAGGTGGAAAGGCACACTCAAACAGCTAATAGCTAGCTAACGATAGCTAGCTACCATGGAGGTCTATGATCGTTTATGTACACCAGTCTTGTACCTTTTGACTTTTTTTCCAACATGTTATTTTTTTTGCACCCAATCAAATGTTTTCATGGTCACGATTCATCTCGTCGCTCAGAGATCTTCAACAGGGGGTCCGGGACCCCTAGGGGGTCCTCAGAGTCACTGGAAGGGGGCCCCAAAATGTCTTAACATAATTATTACACATATTATTAGCAAATATAAATCTCCACCGATGACAGGCTTACTGGCCTATAGGTAGTCACCAAGATAGCCATCCAGTTCATCCTAAAGACTCACTGTGCCACATTTATTTAATTTAATTAATTAAATCGGGCCAACAATTAATATTTGAATAGCTTAGTAGTCTAATGCACTAAAAAGGTATTTTATAAAGGCTTTAGGTCGCCCTACATGTTATTGTAGCCCCAGGTTAATATGCAACTTCAATTTATACAATATATGTAGTAGGAGTGTAATTAGGAGTGGGAATCGCCAGAGGCCTCTCGATACGATATCATCACGATACTTGTGTCACGATACGATATTATTGCGATTTTAAACATATTGCAATATTCTGCGATATATTGCAATTTATTACCTTTTTTCCAACTTTAAATTTTTCCCAGTTTCAAATGATGTCCCCAAAGGACAATTTTGTCAACATTTGTTTTATCCAACAAGATACATTTCCATGTTTGTTCATCTACC
>NC_053124.1:32868958-32881458 GCF_010015445.1 Perca fluviatilis
AGCGACAAAGAGCGACAAAAGGTGACAAAAGGCGACAAAAGGCGACAAAAAGGCAACAAAAGGCGACAAAAAGCGACAAAAGGCAACAAAAAAGCGACAAAAGGCGACCAAAAAGGCGACAAAAAGGCGACAAAAAGCGATCAAAAAGGCTCCAAGTCCTTCCTTTCCTTCCTCCTTCCTTCCTTCCTTTCCTTCCTTCCTTCCTCCCTCCTCCTCCTTCCTCCTTCCTTCTCCTTCCTTTCCTTCCTTTCTTCCTTTCCTTTCCTCCTTTCCTTCCTCCATCCTCTTTCCTTCCTTCCTTCCTCCTCTTTCCTTCCTCCTTCTTTCCTTCCTTTCCTTCCTCCTTCCTCTTCCTCCGCCTTCCTTCCTTCCTTGCTTCTTCCTTTCCTAATAAAGGCACAAAAAGGCTTGCGGTGCCACACAAAGGCTTACTACAAAAGGCAACAAAAAAGGCAACAAAAAGGCGACAAAAGGCGACACAAAGGCAACACAAAGGCAACAAAAGGCAACAAAAAGGTGACAAAAAGGCAACAAAAGGCGACACAAAGGCAAACAAAAGGCGGACAACAAAGGCAACAAAAGGCGATAAAAAAGGCGACAAAAAGGCAAACAAAAAGGCGACAAAAAGGCTGACAAAAAGGTGACAAAAAGGGCAACAAAAAGGCAACAAAAAGGCGAAAAAAAGGCGACAAAAGGTGACAAAAAGGCGACAAAAGGCGACAAAGGGAAGGCACAAAAAAGGCGACAAAAAGGCGAATAACAAAGGCAACAAAAGGCGATAAAAGGCGCAAAAAAGGCGGACAAAGGCTAAAAAAAGGCGACAAAATGTTCGGTACACATATTTTCACAAACAAAGGCGAATTGAAAAGGCTACTGTACTGTAATGCCACAATACACTAAAAGTGTGATGCAGTAAAGCTGTACGTCTAAATGTAAAATGTACAGTGACAAGGTATTGTCCCACTGCAAGCTCCATGTATGACACAATGACAGTTAGTGCAGTGCAGATAGTTTCGTGCTGAATTACTGTCCATTTATACACACCTGTTCTCCAGACGAAATGTTTGAATAACTGGATTTACAGTGGTTCTCCCAACGTTTGGCTGCACCCTACGACCAGCCTCAGCCATTGTGAGGCCGTGATTGACAACATGAGCCACAATTGTAGCCCTGATTCCATCAGGGATCTGCCTATGTACTTTGGCCTCTTGTTCCTCTTCCCCCTGTTTTGTCCCCTTCCCCTTCCTCCCCGCACCCTCACCCCTCTTCCACGAGGCTGACCTTCCATTTCTGTGTCACAGTATTGTAGAAATGGTACACACTATGTCCTGCTTGGTTCATATATGCTTGGAAAGTGGGGGTTTATGGGATTCAGCTCTGACAGTGATTGTAGAGAAGTGGCTTATCATTGGTTGCAACTAATGCTTCATACACACCTTCTCATCAGTGAAAGCTCAGATTCACCTGAGAGAAATTGTTCAATTTAGGAGACATTTGCTTGACAGATTTTGACAACTATAGTTCAACATTTTTGTATGTAATGACTCAAGCAATGAAATGAGGATTATTAGTTTTATATGGAATGACTATTCAGCATTCACAAGTATAGTTAATTTTGACTGACATGACATAAGCAAATGATAATGTTATAAAACAGCAGAGAGTTGTATCAAAGCAATTGATGCATGTCCCAAAGCATTTGCAATTTGTTGGAAGGAATGAGAAACTGCTACTATGATGTGCACAAATGACTAAATGTTGTGGAGGTTGAAATAACTGTTGTGCAAATGTAAATAGTGATGTGAGAAATGCACCAAAGCGACTGAGAAAAACTGTAATATGAGTTCCCCAGCCTGCCTATGGTCCCCCAGTGGCTAGAAATGGTGATGGGTGTAAACCGAGCCCTGGGTATCCTGCTCTGCCTTTGAGAAAATGAAAGAGACTTCAGATACAGTATTAGGGGACCACTAAGGTCTATATAAAAGAGACTTCAGATACAGTATTAGGGGACCACTAAGGCTTATATAAAAGAGACTTCAGATACAGTATTAGGGGACCACTAAGGTCTATATAAAAGAGACTTCAGATACAGTATTAGGGGACCACTAAGGTCTATATAAAAGAGACTTCAGATACAGTATTAGGGGACCACTAAGGTCTATATAAAAGAGACTTCAGATACAGTATTAGGGGACCACTAAGGTCAATATAAAAGACTTCAGATACAGTATTAGGGGACCACTAAGGTTTATATAAAAAGATACTTCAGATACAGTATTAGGGGACCACTAAGGTCTATATAAAAGAGACTTCAGATACAGTATTAGGGGACCACTAAGGCTTATATAAAAGAGACTTCAGATACAGTATTAGGGGACCACTAAGGCCTATATAAAAGAGACTTCAGATACAGTATTAGGGGGACCACTAAGGTATATATAAAAGACTTCAGATACAGTATTAGGGGACCACTAAGGCCTATATAAAAGAGACTTCAGATACAGTATTAGGGGACCACTAAGGTCAATATAAAAGACTTCAGATACAGTATTAGGGGACCACTAAGGTCTATATAAAAGATACTTCAGATACAGTATTAGGGGACCACTAAGGTCTATATAAAAGAGACTTCAGATACAGTATTAGGGGACCACTAAGGCTTCTATAAAAGAGACTTCAGATACAGTATTAGGGGACCACTAAGGTCTATATAAAAGACTTCAGATACAGTATTAGGGGACCACTAAGGCCTATATAAAAGACTTCAGATACAGTATTAGGGGACCACTAAGGTCTATATAAAAGAGACTTCAGATACAGTATTAGGGGACCACTAAGGTCTATATAAAAGAGACTTCAGATACAGTATTAGGGGACCACTAAGGCTTATATAAAAGAGACTTCAGATCCAGTATTAGGGGACCACTAAGGTCTATATAAAAGACTTCAGATACAGTATTAGGGGACCACTAAGGCCTATATAAAAAGAGACTTCAGATACAGTATTAGGGGACCACTAAGGTCAATATAAAAGACTTCAGATACAGTATTAGGGGGACCGCTAAGGTCTATATAAAAGAGACTTCAGATAAAGTATTAGGGGACCACTAAGGTCTATATAAAAGAGACTTCAGATACAGTATTAGGGGACCACTAAGGTCTATATAAAAGAGACTTCAGATACAGTATTAGGGGACCACTAAGGTCTATATAAAAGAGACTTCAGATACAGTATTAGGGGACCACTAAGGTCTATATAAAAGAGACTTCAGATACAGTATTAGGGGACCACTAAGGTCTATATAAAAGAGACTTCAGATACAGTATTATGGTCTCAATCGCTAGTTTTAAGTCTTTCGCAACACAGGATGACGTTAATAATTTTTTTTAATTATGGTCTCGTTGATTTTAAAATTGGCGATAAAGCAGGGGGTGTTTTAGTGTGCAGCGTAGAGCGTAAGCAGCTCCTCCCTCTTGTCACTCAAATCGTAACATCCGCAACCAGGATGGCTCGTTCATGTTGCAATTTGTATGTTTTGTATGTTAAAATATATATGTGTTAATCACAGAAACGCTCAGATTTTGAGGCTGTAAATCTGTATATCGGACACAAACCTGCAGCCTTCACCCCGTTGTTGGCTTTTAAACAGCCTTTTTAGAAGCAGAGATGGTCGATCCGATCGTATTATTATAGTCTAAAACCTGCTGATTGAGCCATTGAGTCTTCATATGCGAGAGCTGGTTTTTCAAGGCCTTTTTTTCCTTTAGATGCCATCCCTTCATTGTCAAATCTGAAAACACCACAACAGTGCAGCTGCGTAAAGCTGCAGTGAGCTAATGCTCCTCCTAAAGCTTTATAAAAACACGCTCGCAAAGTAGGAATTCAAAGAGGAAACTTGAACCTGTGACCTTAAGATCTTCGCGCGAGCTCTTGGCCCATTCAGCGACGGAGTCTAATTAGTCTCGGAACATTTTTCTCCTCTTGCTAGATGCAGGCACTTAAAAATACAACCAGACATTTAATCATCTACGTATAAAAGACGGGATTCAAGCTCTTCACAAAAGGGAAACTGCTTTTTCTTCTGACGCCAGTGACTTGGAGGATGCTTCAGCGTCTGATATAAATTAATTTAAAAAATAAATTAATAAAAAAGCCTTCCCAGCTGTACCTGCTGTATGGTGCAGCATCACACCAGGCCTTGCTGGGCTGTATGGTGGAGCACCACACCGGGGCCCTGCTGGGCTGTATGGTGGAGCACCACACCGGGCCTGCTGGGCTGTATGGTGGAGCACCACACCGGGGCCCTGCTGGGCTGTATGGTGGAGCACCACACCGGGGCCCTGCTGGGCTGTATGGTGGAGCATCACACCGGGCCTGCTGGGCTGTATGGTGGAGCACCACACCGGGCCCTGGGCTGTATGGTGGAGCACCACACCGGGGCCCTGCTGGGCTGTATGGTGGAGCACCACACCGGGCCCTGCTGGGCTGTATGGTGCAGCATCACACCGGGGCCCTGCTGGGCTGTATGGTGCAGCATCACACCGGGGCCCTGCTGGGCTGTATGGTGGAGCATCACACCGGGGCCTGCTGGGCTGTATGGTGCAGCATCACACTGGGGCCCTGCTGGGCTGTATGGTGGAGCATCACACCGGGGCCCTGCTGGGCTGTATGGTGGAGCATCACACTGGGCCTGCTGGGCTGTATGGTGGAGCATCACACTGGGCCTGCTGGGCTGTATGGTGGAGCATCACACCGGGGCCCTGCTGGGCTGTATGGTGGAGCATCACACTGGGCCTGCTGGGCTGTATGGTGGAGCATCACACTGGGCCCTGCTGGGCTGTATGGTGGAGCATCACACTGGGCCCTGCTGGGCTGTATGGTGGAGCATCACACTGGGCCTGCTGGGCTGTATGGTGGAGCATCACACTGGGCCCTGCTGGGCTGTATGGTGGAGCATCACACTGGGCCTGCTGGGCTGTATGGTGGAGCATCACACTGGGCCTGCTGGGCTGTATGGTGGAGCATCACACCGGGGCCCTGCTGGGCTGTATGGTGCAGCATCACACTGGGCCTGCTGGGCTGTATGGTGGAGCATCACACCGGGCCCTGCTGGGCTGTATGGTGGAGCATCACACTGGGCCTGCTGGGCTGTATGGTGGAGCATCACACTGGGCCCTGCTGGGCTGTATGGTGCAGCATCACACTGGGGCCCTGCTGGGCTGTATGGTGGATTTTGATTTTCAGTGCTGTATAGTTTTATGTATGCAGTTTATTTAGTATTAGAGCTCTGCAGAATGTTTGATTTTTGGAGCTTGAAAAGCTATGAATTAAATATCCTACATGGCTTTAATAGAAACATGGATTTGACGCATCGTGATGCATCGAGATATCGAATCGAAGACATGATAATCGTTATGGAATCGGGACATCAGTGCAGATTCACACCTCTACTGAAAACCGATTATGCGTCTCGATAACGTGCAAAAGACCGCGTACGAATTGGCGAGTCGCCACTTCATGAGATCAGTTTGCCTCTCGTGATTTCTTCACATCTCTCCCGCGCCTCTCCTTTGAGAGTTTTGAAAAGTTTGACAGTTTCCACAGACTAGTAGGGGTGGGAATCACCAGAGGCCTCACGATACGATATCATCACGATACTTGTGTCACGATACCATATTATTGCGATTTTAAACATATTGCAATATTCTGCTATTTATCGCAATTTATTACCGTTTTTTTCCCAACTTCAAATTTTTCACAATTTCAAAATATGTCCCCCAGGACAAAGGAAACTTTGTCAACATCTGTTTTATCTAAAAAGATACATTTCTCTGTCTGCTCATCTCACTTCAATTTATATTGCAGCAAAATGGGGATTGTCAAGCAGACAGACTGACCAACAGATATGTCATAAAAGATCCATACTTGGAGTCTGTGTATCGATACAGTATGGCCACGGAAAATATTGCAATACTGTGCTGTATCGATTTCCCCCCCCACCTCTACAGACTAGAGGTGTTACTTTCATCACACACGAGCCTTCAAGCAAAGTAATCACTTTGCAGATTTCTCTGAAATGTCACCGTGTGCACGAGTGAGCCCGAAGCGCAAACAAAAAGTGGAACGCTGCTTTCTTGTTCACCTTCGTGAACTTCTATTATTGTACGACGCTGTACCTCAGACTGGAGACTGCGCCCCCAGAAAAACGTGGCGTCCTGAGGGAGAGAGCACCGGGCCGAGCGTGTGTTGATAAAGTAGTTTCAGCGAGACATTAGTCCTGTTTGTGACCTATTATTTCCCTCTCGTTGCGTTGCCGGTTGCCAGGCCCTAGACTTTTGGGGGCCCTAAGCAGGATGTGTATTGTGTATTGTAAATACTAGTTTAAGCACTCATAAATGTACAAATAAGCATTTAAAGACTAATGTGAGACCTATTAGCGGCAATACTATCTTTAAATAGACCGGCTCTGTTATGAGCTCTATTGTGGGACATTTCAAGCACTCTTAGGGGCCCCTTCTGGTAGCCATGGGGGCCCCTAAGCAGCCGCTTAGTTCGCTTATGGGTCGGGCCGGCTCTGTTGCCAGGTGTGGAGGAGTTTTATCCCTCCGTATGCTACGGTATCATCATAATTATCAATATTTATTATCATTATCGTTCTCATAATTACTGAGAAAGATCGCGTTGGGAGACCTGAATGTTCACACAGCTGTCAGTTTCATTTTACACTGACTTTGAGTACAAATACTGTACTTAAGTTGAATTTCCACGTATCTGTACTTAACTTAGTTATTCATATTTCTGGAAACTTTCACTTCTACTCCGCTACATTTCCTAAAATAAAATGTATACTTTCACTCCGATACATTTCCCCCCCTCAGCTTCTTCGTCACTCGTTGGTAGCGAGAAATGTTTTGGTAAAATCATAATTCTGTGTCTGTTTTTCTCTTTGTTGATGTCAGACTTTGAATTAGATGTTTAAGAAGGTGTGGAAAACCTGAATGTTATGCTTCACTATAAGGAAGCCACAATAAAGTTCAGAATCAAAGTTTCTTTTTACTTTTACTTCTAATTATGAAAAATATAAGAATAGGTGGGAATTACACTGCAGCCAGTGTATTACTGTAAATTCAAATAATACAGTAAGTAAGTAACTGTCTATTTACAGTAAAATACCTTAAAATTTAAAAACTGTATGCATACTCAGGGTTTTCCTAACCAAGTCTGTTCCTGTGTCTTGCTTGCCAGCTGCTGGTTAAAGTGGGTTAGCCACGGCGCTAACGTAGCAGCGCAAGTCTGTTCCCGTGTCTTGCTTGCCAGCTGCTGGTTAAAGTGGGTTAGCCACGGCGCTAACGTAGCAGCGCAAGTCTGTTCCCGTGTCTTGCTTGCTAGCTGCTGGTTAAAGTGGGTTAGCCACGGCGCTAACGTAGCAGCGCAAGTCTGTTCCCGTGTCTTGCTTGCCAGCTGCTGGTTAAAGTGGGTTAGCCACGGCGCTAACGTAGCAGCGCAAGTCTGTTCCCGTGTCTTGCTTGCTAGCTGCTGGTTAAAGTGGGGTTAGCCAGGCCGCTAACGTAGCAGCGCAAGTCTGTTCCCTGTCTTGCTTGCCAGCTGCTGGTATAGCAGGTTAGACGGCGCTAACGTAGCACGCAAGTCTGTCTCGCGGTTCTGCTTGCCAGCTGCTGGTTAAAGTGGGTTAGCCACGGCGCCTAACGTAGCAGCCGCAAGTCTGTTCCCGTGTCTTGCTTGCCAGCTGCTGGTTAAAGTGTGTTAGCCAGGCCGTTAACGTAGCAGCGCAGTCTGTTCCCTGTGTCTTGCTTGCCAGCTGCTGGTTAAAAAGTGGCGTAGGTAACGGCGCTTAACGTAGCAGCGCAAGTCTGTTCCCGTGTCTTGCTTGCTAGCTGCTGGTTAAAGTGGGTTAGCCACGGCGCTAACGTAGCAGCTCAAGTCTGTTCCCGTGTCTTGCTTGCTAGCTGCTGGTTAAAGTGGGTTAGCCACGGCGCTAACGTAGCAGCGCAAATCTGTTCCCGTGTCTTGCTTGCTAGCTGCTGGTTAAAGTGGATTAGCCACGGCGCTAGCGACAACTTCAGCACAGGCTCACTGACTTTAAGGCCTCTTTTACAGTCGCCGTTCCCGACCTGTCGCGCCACAATGTGACCTAAAAATTACTTAGATCTCGCTGGCGCGCCAGGATTTAAAGTGCGCGACCAGAGAGCAAGCTTTCCGAGCAAGTGCGCCAATAGCAACTGCATTCTTGACTGGTACTGGATGCCAGGACTCTCAGAGTGACTGCAAGTCTCTCTTGCAAACTTATCGGGTTAAGATGAGTTCTTTTATGGTGAATGAAAGGCTCGCACCGACGATGTAGGTCATCGAATCGTTGTGAGGACATTCTGAAGTATTCCAAGTGCTTCTCCTTGTCTGTTATCCTCATTTGTTTGACAAGGATATTGAACTCACCATATTTATGTCCGGCGTTATTAAAAAGGACCAACATTCCACCTTCTTCTTCTTCGTTTCTTTGCAAGCAGGCCCAAAAGCAGCTGTTCTTCCTCATCCGTTGACTCCAACATCGTCTTAGCCGCTGTTGACATTGACGTCAATGCTGCTGCTGCCAGTTCTGCTGCTGTTGACCTTTTTCGTCTGCCTCTAGTCTGCAGAAATAGCAAAAGTTCGGTAGCCTTTCCTCAGTTGCGACACACCTCTACTTCTACTGTCTCTCTACATACTCTCTACTGTTGTCTCTCTACATACTACTCTCTACTGCTGTCTCTCTACATACTACTCTCTACTGTCGTCTCTCTACATACTACTCTCTACTGCTGTCTCTCTACATACTACTCTCACTGCCGTCTCTACATACCACTCTCTACCGTCGTCTCTACATACACCACTCTCTACTGCTGTCTCTCTACATACCACTCTCTACTGCTGTCTCTCTACATACTCACTCTCTACCGCAGCTCTCTTACATACCACTCTCTACTGCTGTCTCTCTACATACCACTCTCTACTGTCTCTACATACTACTCTCTACTGGCCTCTCTACATACTACTCTCTACGTCTCTCTACATACCACTCCCTACTGCTGTCTCTCTACATACCACTCTCTACTGCTGTCTCTCTACATACTCACTCTCTACTGCTGTCTCTCTACTCTCACTGCTGTCTCTACATACTCACTCTACTGCTGTCTCTACATACTCACTCTCTACTGCTGTCTCTCTACATACCACTCTCTACTACTGCTCTCTACATACTCACTCTCTACATACTACTTTCTACTGTCGTCTCTCTACATACTACTCTCTACTGCTGTCTCTCTACATACTATTCTCTACTGCTGTCTCTCTACATACTACTCTCTACTGCTGTCTCACTACATACTACTCTCTACTGCAGTCTCTCTACATACTACTCTCTACTGCTGTCTCTCCACATACTACTCTCTACTGCTGTCTCTCTACATACTACTCTCTACTGCAGTCTCTCTACATACTACTCTCTACTGCTGTCTCTCTACATACTACTCTCTACTGCTGTCTCTCTACATACTACTCTCTACTGCTGTCTCTCTACATACTACTCTCTACTACTGTCTCTCTACATACTACTCTCTACTGCTGTCTCTCTACATACTACTCTCTACTGTTGTCTCTCTACATACTACTCTCTACTGCTGTCTCTCTACATACTACTCTCTACTGTTGTCTCTACATACTACTCTCTACTGCTGTCTCACTACATACTACTCTCTACTGCTGTCTCTCTACATACTACTCTCTACTGCTGTCTCTCTACATACTACTCTCTACTGCTGTCTCTCTACATACTACTCTCTACTGCTGTCTCTCTACATACTACTCTCTACTGTTGTCTCTCTTCAAAAACCAGGGAAAACCCCCTTGATACTGTAAATAAACAGTAGTTTTACAGTGTACTACTCTATCTGTAAAGTATCCTGAGATAACTTCTATTGTGATTTGACACTACAAATAAAATTTAAATTGAGAACACATAGCAGTCGTGGGTTACTTTCTCCTTTTCTCAACATCAACACGTTCTCTGTTCAAAGCTGCAGTGCTAGTTTAACGGACCCAGGGGACATTTAAGGGTCACGATCTGTGGTTTTAGGGGAATTATTTCAGCTAACAAAGAACATACAGTCGGATACGCATCTGTACATGTGTTTGTTTCTGTGTGTGTGTGACCTCTTTGCTGTCGTCACGACTCCGCAGATTTCCCAGAAGGCTTTTGTGCATCTGAAGATCCATCTTTGTTCCCGAACTTTCTATCAGTAAAGCAGAAAATCTGATTGATTTCCACAGATTATGAACTTCAGTTGAAGTTTTTTTTTTAATTGATTCCCCCCTTGCTGTGTTCAGTTTTTTTTTAAGTAGCTGAGCAGCAGAAGTGACAATTTATTTGAATAGTTTTAATTCAACTTGTTTTCGTGTTTAAATTAAGCGTTGATGTCTTGTGATCACGCAGTGATGCACGTGATTTAAAATGCACCCCACTTCACTGAAAAATTTATTCCCGAAAAGGATTTGTGATGCGATTAAAAAAAGGGAAATGAATTCTGCCAAGACACAAAACCCTGCTGCTTCGGGGGGGCTTTTTCCCCTTTCCTTTATTGTGTTATGTATCTTTTTTTGTGCATGTTATAGGTTCACAAAGTGAAAAAGCCCAAAGTCCACCTCAAAGGGACTTACCATCTCCAACAGAAAACACTGTTCACCAACTGCTCCAAACAGCTCTGTTGTAGTCCAGCCTTTACTTCAGAGACAAATGTGGTCACTTTGTAACACACGTTATAATGCTCGCTTAGCTGCTAGCGTAGCACACCCTCATACTCTGCTTCTGACTGGCTAGTAGTCCTTACCTAGCTACTGTCAGGGCACGCCCTCATACTCTGCTTCTGACTGGCTAGTAGTCCTTACCTAGATACTGTCAGGGCACGCCCTCATACTCTGCTTCTGACTGGCTAGTAGTCCTTACCTAGCTACTGTCAGGGCACGCCCTCATACTCTGCTTCTGACTGGCTAGTAGTCCTTACCTAGATACTGTCAGGGCACGCCCTCATACTCTGCTTCTGACTGGCTAGTAGTCCTTACCTAGGTACTGTCAGGGCACGCCCTCCTTCTCTGCTTCTGACTGGCTAGTAGTCCTTACCTAGGTACTGTCAGAGCACGCCCTCATACTCTGCTTCTGACTGGCTAGTAGTCCTTACCTAGCTACTGTCAGGGCACGCCCTCATACTCTGCTTCTGACTGGCTAGTAGTCCTTACCTAGCTACTGTCAGGGCTCTCCCTCATACTCTGCTTCTGACTGGCTAGTAGTCCTTTTAGGGTGTTTTATTAAAACATTTTAGCATTCAGAAACATTGTGAAAAGCAACATAAAGACGACCAAGACTTCCTCACACATCAAAAGCTGCAAAAAATTGGAGAGAAAAAAAAGTGCACCGAAAACCAGCTCAACTCCTGATTGGCCAACGGCACATTCAACTCAAACTATTCAACAAGTGTTCTCCGACGGGGCAAGATTACAGTAACATCATTTATAATACAATGATGTGGGTTGTTAAATCGAATCGCGGGATGTTGCGTTGTACTTGCCCCGGGACATCGGGCCACACACTTAATGTTGAACCCTGCTGTTCATTTATCTATCCTTCAGAGACTTCAGATACAGTATTAGGGGACCACTAAGGTCTATATAAAAGAGACTTCAGATACAGTATTAGGGGACCACTAAGGTCTATATAAAAGAGACTTCAGATACAGTATTAGGGGACCACTAAGGTCTATATAAAAGAGACTTCAGATACAGTATTAGGGGACCACTAAGGTCTATATAAAAGAGACTTCAGATACAGTATTAGGGGACCACTAAGGTCTATATAAAAGAGACATCAGATACAGTATTAGGGGACCACTAAGGCCTATATAAAAGAGACTTCAGATACAGTATTAGGGGACCACCAAGGCCTATATAAAAGAGACTTCTGATACAGTATTAGGGGACCACCAAGGTCTATATAAAAGAGACTTCAGATACAGTATTAGGGGACCACCAAGGTCTATATAAAAGAGACTTCAGATACAGTATTAGGGGACCACTAAGGTCTATATAAAAGAGACTTCAGATACAGTATTAGGGGACCACTAAGGTCTATATAAAAGAGACTTCAGATACAGTATTAGGGGGACCACTAAGGTCTATATAAAAGAGACTTCAGATACAGTATTAGGGGACAACTAAGGTCTATATAAAAGAGAGACTTCAGATACAGTATTAGGGGACCACTAGCGTCTATATAAAAGAGACTTCAGATACAGTATTAGGGGACCACTAAGGTCTATATAAAAGAGACTTCAGATACAGTATTAGGGGACCACTAAGGTCTATATAAAAGAGACTTCAGATACAGTATTAGGGGACCACTAAGGTCCATATAAAAGAGACTTCAGATACAGTATTAGGGGACCACTAAGGTCTA
>NC_053124.1:32886458-32951458 GCF_010015445.1 Perca fluviatilis
TAATCTATTGATTTGTGAACAGGACAGGATCATTTTTTTTTCGTGTGGTGATTACGAATTTTAATTTAATGTATTTAAAAGGCTCCATTACCTTGTACCTCACGTTATGGCTCCGTAGCAGACGCTTTTATAACAATAGGCTAACGATTGGGTCATAACCACGAGACTTATTGTCACACAGTAGAGGGATTACCGTATAGTACAGGAGAAGCTCACAGGCAGTTTGGACTTCCATTAGCTGTTTAAGTTTAATTACTAATGTTAACTAGCATGTTAGTGATCAGTAATTAGCCTGTGCCTATGTTATCTCCTTACATATACCTACGCTCTCCGTCTCTGTAAGATTGGGAATGATTGAGATTTCTCTCGGCACAGCTAAGAAAAAGGATGCTTTTATATAGACCTTAGTGGTCCCCTAATACTGTATCTGAAGTCTCTTTTATATAGACCTTAGTGGTCCCCTAATACTGTATCTGAAGTCTCTTTTATATAGACCTTAGTGGTCCCCTAATGCTGTATCTGAAGTCTCTTTTATATAGACCTTAGTGGTCCCCTAATACTGTATCTGAAGTCTCTTTTATATAGACCTTAGTGGTCCCCTAATACTGTATCTGAAGTCTCTTTTATATAGACCTTAGTGGTCCCCTAATACTGTATCTGAAGTCTCTTTTATATAGACCTTAGTGGTCCCCTAATACTGTATTTGAAGTCTCTTTTATATAGACCTTAGTGGTCCCCTAATACTGTATCTGAAGTCTCTTTTATATAGGCCTTAGTGGTCCCCTAATGCTGTATCTGAAGTCTCTTTTATATAGACCTTAGTGGTCCCCTAATACTGTATCTGAAGTCTCTTTTATATAGACCTTAGTGGTCCCCTAATACTGTATCTGAAGTCTCTTTTATATAGGCCTTAGTGGTCCCCTAATACTGTATCTGAAGTCTCTTTTTCTCCTATCCCAGAATGCTTAAGTTATTGGAAAAATAATTTAAATAATGGACACCAGAGCTCAGTCTGTGCAAACTAGAACACATCTACATCCCCTCTGTGTGTCTTAGTATCTCATGTACGCACGCACAAACACATTCAACTACACAACATGAAAAAACTTATTAAAAAATAACAACATTAAAGATATTTTTTAAGCTTTATGAGTGTAAAACTCACCTGTGAGATTAAAAATAAAAGCATTATTTAATATATAAAACATATAACATATAATAAATACAAGTTTCTTTGCAAATGCGATCAATGCTTTGAATATCCACGTTGTATTTCGTTTTCACTCGGAGAGCCTTTTCAAGCAGAGAGTACTCATATTTACCTGATTTCCCATGGGGCTCGAACGCGGCATCGCAGGCTACACAAAAAACAGTGTTTCCTGTCGAAATGTTCTTCTTTCGCAGGTCGATTTATCTGCTGAGACACTCGACACCCAACATGAATATTTAGAGACACACACACACACACACACACACACACATGAATATTTAGACACACACACACACACACACACACGCACACATGAATATTTAGACACACACACACATACACACATGTAGACACACACAAATATTTAGACAGACGCACGCACTCCACACATAGACACACACACACACACACACATGCACACACACACACACGCACACACATACACACATGTAGACACACACAAATATTTAGACATACACATGCACACACACACACATGTAGACATACACACACAAATACATGTAGACACACACACAAATATTTAGACCCACGCAGACACACACACAGGCACCCACACACACACACACACACACACACACACACACACACACACACACACACACACACACACACACACACTCAACACACACACACAGCTTTAAATCCGCTGTGTGCTGCTATCATCCCAGAATATGATTCCTCACCTTCATTCTCATCCATTTTAATTTCTGTTTTACAGCCCCCTTCCTTCTCGTTGTGATTCCAAAGGCAGAGCTTATCTGAAATTAACCCCGGCAACAGATACCACGGCAACGCGCTCTCCTCCGAGGGTACCGACCAGATACCACGGCAACGCACTCTCCTCCGAGGGTACCGACCAGATACCACGGCAACGCGCTTTCCTCCGAGGGTACCGACCAGATACCACGGCAACGCGCTCTCCTCCGAGAGTACCGACCAGATACCACGGCAACGTGCTCTCCTCCGAGGGTACCGACCAGATACCACGGCAACGCGCTCTCCTCCGAGAGTACCGACCAGATACCACGGCAACGTGCTCTCCTCCGAGTACCGACCAGATACCACGGCAACGCGTGTTCTCCAAGAGTACCGACCAGATACCACGGCAAACGCCTGCTCTCCTCCGAGGGTACCGACCAGATACCACGGCAACGTGCTCTCATACCACGGCAACGTGCTCTCCTCCGAGGGTACCGACCAGATACCACGGCAACGTGCTCTCCTCCGAGGGTACCGACCAGATACCACGGCAACGTGCTCTCCTCCGAGTACCGACCAGATACCACGGCAACGTGCTCTCCTCCGAGGGTACCGACCAGATACCACGGCAACGCGCTCTCCTCTGAGGGTACCGACCAGATACCACGGCAACGCGCTCTCATACCACGGCAACGCTCTCCGAGAGTACCGACCAGATACCACGGCAACGCGCTCTCCTCCGAGAGTACCGACCAGATACCACGGCAACGTGCTCTCCTCCGAGTACCGACCAGATACCACGGCAACGTGTTTCTCCTCGAGGGTACCGACCAGATACCACGGCAACGTGCTCTCATACCACGGCAACGCGTTCCCTCCTCGAGGGTACCGACCAGATACCACGGCAACGTGCTCTCCTCCGAGGGTACCGACCAGATACCACGGCAACGCGCTCTCCTCCGAGTACCGACCAGATACCACGGCAACGTGCTCTCCTCCGAGGGTACCGACCAGATACCACGGCAACGCGCTCTCCTCTGAGGGTACCGACCAGATACCACGGCAACGTGCTCTCATACCACGGCAACGCTCTCCTCCGAGAGTACCGACCAGATACCACGGCAACGCGCTCTCCTCCGATAGTACCGACCAGATACCACGGCAACGCGCTTTCTCGGTGAGTACCGGAAGATACCACGGCAACGTGCTCTCCTCCGAGAGTACCGACCAGATACCACGGCAACGGGCTCTCCTCCGAGGGTACCGACCAGATACCACGGCAACGCGCTCTCCTCCGAGGGTACCGACCAGATACCACGGCAACGCGCTCTCCTCCGAGAGTACCGACCAGATACCACGGCAACGCTTTTCCGCGGCACTACCAGATACCACGGCAACGCGCTCTCCTCCGAGGGTACCGACCAGATACCACGGCAACGCGCTCTCCTCCGAGAGTCACATTTCTCAAAATTGAATAAAACACCCCAAAATGCAATGGAAGTAATCATTAATTTTACCTGCGAAGAATGCTGTATGGCTGCCATACACTTTACATGCATGCCTTCAAATTATTTTCCGGTAATTTGGTTGAAAGAAACCCATATTTCTGATATTAAAAACTTTGAAAACGGACCAAATTTGAGCCGAGGACAAGGGTGATATTAGCTGGTTAAACTTCATTTACCGGTGTATCGCCATGACTGTGCCCTGCAGGTACGGACAGCTGCAATGTCGCATTCTTTATAGTGGCTATTGCTGTGACGTTAAACCACAAAAAGGTGGCTGTCACCACGATAACCAGCTCTGACTGGGGGATCCCGAGGCGTTCCCAGGCCAGGTTGGAGATATAATCCCTCCACCTAGTCCTGGGTCTTCCCCGAGGCCTCCTCCCAGCTGGACGTGCCTGGAACACCTCCCTAGGGAGGCGCCCAGGGGGCATCCTTACCAGATGCCCGAACCACCTCAACTGGCTCCTTTCGACGCAAAGGAGCAGGGGCTCTACTCCGAGCTCCTCACGGATGACTGAGCTTCTCACCCTATCTCTAAGGGAGACGCCAGCCACCCTCCTGAGGAAACCCATTTCGGCCGCTTGTACCCTGGATCTCATTCTTTCGGTCATGACCCAGCCTTCATGACCACAGGTGAGGGTAGGAACGAAAACTGACCGGTAGATCGAGAGCTTTGCCTTCTGGCTCAGCTCTCTTTTCGTCACAACGGTGCGATAGATGGAATGTAATACCGCACCCGCTGCGCCGATTCTCCGACCAATCTCCTGCTCCATTGTCCCCTCACTCGCGAACAAAACCCCCAAGGTATTTGAACTCCTTCACTTAGGGTAAGGACTAAGGGTGTGACGAGATCTCGTTTTACGAGATCTCGCGAGATTAAAACGTGACGAGATTTCTCGTCGAGGTGAAAAGTTGTCTTGTGAGGCGATGTGATGTCAGCGTGATGGAGCGTGGAATTACTATTGAAGATTCCCCTGACACTTTTAAATCATTTGTGTGGCAACATTTTGGTTTTCCTGCGGAAATAATAAACGGCCAAAGAGTGACAGACAAGACGAACACAATATGTAAACATTGTAAGAAAAAAATGCCGTATACCGCGGCTAACACGAGCACTACGCAAAAACACTTACAGCACCACAACAGCTCTCTACTAACTACTGCTAGGGTGGCCACCCGTCCCGCGTAGCGCGTGCGCGCACAGCGTTTGAAGCCCAATTCATGCGTCCCGCAAATTGAGACCGTGTCACGCATAATCAATGCTTGCTCAAAAAAAAAGTTGGTCGCTCTATATCCTCGAGCCCAAGGCAGCCAAACGAACATTACTTGACAGTTCAGCACGCTACTGTTGCCACACCCACCCCTCAGTTGAACTGCTTACTAGGTTGTTGTCAACTTTTTGTTGTTGTCATGACAGCGCGACGCAGCCACGCATCGCATACAGACACACTGGGAAGGAACTTTAGATGCGCGGCGCCAATTCGAAAAATTGAGAAAGAGACTGAGTCTGACTCTGAGGCACCGCCATCAATTAAAAGAGAAGGTGTGGGTACAAGAAAGACTGGGAAAATGAATATTTGTGTCTGAAAGGTGTTGAGGGCAGAGGTTAATTATTGGAGCGGGACCGGAGCGAGCTCCCCTCCTCAGGTCCACAACACACCCTGCTGGAGCTCAGCTCCGTCTCCTTCAGCATCAAACATTTTGCCGGGGGTTCAGCCCCGAATGTTTTGAGTGTAACCCCAAATGTATTTTGAAAAGTTGACTGACAAATATGAAACCGGACGTCGCTTAATGTCCATTCTCGCTGTAAAAAGCTGCGCAGCTTCAGGTTTATGGATGCGCTCTGCTGTGGACATGCTGCGGCAGATGTGTCTCGTTTGAGCTCCGTGTATTTCTGCCAGAAGTTTCGGGTTTCCACCTCCGATGTTTAGCAGCGTAGGCTACAGCCACTTCCCTAAACGTCTCAAATGGGGCTCTGTGTTTCAGACGGGGCTCTGTGTCTGTCAGGAGGTCTGAGATCTACCGTATCAGCAGAGCAATCACGTAATGCACAGCAGACTACGGTGCAGGTAGCCTATAGATTATTTTCTAAAATATAGTGACTTTATTCTCGTAATAGCCTATATTATAACTTTATTTTTTTCACAAAATATCACGACTCCTTCAAATCTCAGAGAGCACAGATGGGATGAGTTATATTTTGAATGTGCACAAAGTTTTGGACATGAGCAGAAATCTTGCTCAATCATCTGAAATATTACAATCAAGAGGTTTATTAATAAATTAAATGAATAATGTATCACTGAGGTGAATAATTGTCATATGCACATTTAAGGAGGTTACTTCCCCAACAAAAGATGCAAAAAATGGAAGAATAAATGATGCCTAAGCTACATGTGTGCTGACTCAGATATAATTAGAAAAGTCAATCTAAAGGAGAATAAATAGATGAAAGCAATACAGAATTCCTGACAGCCTTACTGCAATATTTTCCATTATGTTGTTATATTTGGATTGTAGCCTAATGTTTTCCTTTACATAAAGATAAAGGTAGAAATAGGTGCATAAAAATTCACCAAAATGCAGAAAATGAAGTGCTTAATGCTAAAAATAATTCTGGGGGAGGACCCACAGACCCCCACATCATAAGTCACCAAACAAATCTGGAAGCAAAACCTTGGCCTTTGGGGTTGCCAGGCCAGTTATTATGCAACCCTACCGCATTAACATTAAAACGGAAAGAGCCCATTTGGTGTAAAAACACATTAAGTCATTTTACTGCCCGTGGGGTGGGGGGCACCGCGCCAAGCAGTGTCCCACATTGTCCCTCAGAAACATACCCCTTGTCCCCTCTTGGGCTTATTAGCAGGTGGTCACCCTAACTACTGCACCCGCAACGAAAACATTAAAAGGGCAAACAACTCTAAAAGCCTTTGCATCTCTGCCACCGGTAAGTGCAAGAGCCACGGCAATAACGAGGGACATAGGCGTTTTTATTGCAGCTGATATGAGGCCATTTTCTGTGGTGGAAAAAAACATTTTGCAGTGTTTGCACGTCCTTTACTGCATATAATTCATTAAAATAGTTTTAAAAAAAAAGTTAAATAACATTCATCATTAATAGTTGATTTCAAAATGCACCTAAATTGTTTTGCATTTTGTGATTTTTCAGTTGAATAAAAAAATTATTTTCCATTCATATATTTCATCATTGAGGATTTCTTTAAATTTTTTTTTTTAAATCTCGTCTCGTCTCGTTCTCGTGAACCCAATCTCGTGATGTGTCTCGTCTCGTGGAGTAAGTGTCTCGTCACACCCCTAGTAAGGACTCATTCCCTACCTGGAGAAGGCATTCCATCGGTTTCCTGCTGAGAACCATGGCCTCAGATTTAGAGGTGCTGATCCTCATCCCAGCCGCTTCACACTCGGCTGCGAACCGATCCAGTGAGTGCTGAAGGTCGCAGGCCGATGATGTCATCAGGACCACATCATCTGCAAAAAGCAGCGATGAGATCCCCAGCCCACCGAACTGCAACCCCTCCCGACCCCGACTACGCCTCGATATCCTGTCCATAAATATTACAAACAGGATTGGTGACAAAGCGCAGCCCTGGCGGAGGCCAACCCTCACCTGAAACGAGTCCGACTTACTGCCGAGAACCCGGACACAGCTCTCACTTTGGTCGTACAGAGATTGGATGGCCCTGAGTAGAGACCCCCTCACCCCATACTCCCGCAGCACCTCCCACAGTATCTCCCGGGGGACCAGGTCATACGCCTTCTCCAGATCCACAAAACACATGTAGACCGGTTGGGCATACACCCAGGCCCCCTCCAGGATCCTTGCGAGAATGAAGAGCTGGTCCGTTGTTCCACGACCAGGACGGAATCCGCATTGTTCCTCTTCAACCCGAGGTTCGACTATCGGCCGAACCCTCCTTTCCAGCACCTTGGAGTAGACTTTACCAGGGAGGCTGAGAAGTGTGATACCCCCTGTAATTGGCATACACCCTCTGGTCCCCCTTTTTAAAAAGGGGAACCACCACCCCAGTCTGCCACTCCTTTGGCACTGTCCCAGACTTCAACGCGATGTTGAAGAGGCGTGTCAACCAGAACAGCCCCTCCACACCCAGAGCCTTGAGCATTTCTGGACGGATCTCATCAATCCCCGGAGCTTTGCCACTGTGGAGTTGTTTGACTACATCAGTGACCTCTAACATAGAGGGCGTATTAGTCGGATTCAGGATTTCCTCATAGTGCTCCTTCCACCGCCCTATTACCTCCTCAGTTGAGGTCAACAGTGTCCCATCCTTACTGTACACAGCTTGGATGGTTCCCCGCTTCCCCCTCCTGAGGTGGCGAACAGTTTTCCAGAAGCACTTTGGTGCCGACCGAAAGTCCTTCTCCATGTCTTCTCCAAACTTCTCCCACACCTGCTGCTTTGCCTCTTTCACGGCAGAGGCTGCAGCCCTTCGGCCCTTCCGGTACCCTGCAACTGCCTCCCGAGTCCTCTGGGATAACATATCCGGAAAGACTCCTTCTTCAGTCGGACGGCTTCCCTGACCACCGGTGTCCTCCACGGTGTTCGTGGGTTACCGCCCCTTGAGGCACCTAAGACCCTAAGACCACAGCTCCTCGCCGCAGCTTCAGCAATGGAAACTTTGAACATTGTCCACTCGGGTTCAATGCCCCCAGCCTCCACAGGGATGCACGAAAAGCTCCGCCGGAGGTGTGAGTTGAAAGTCTGTCGGACAGGAGCCTCCTCCAGACGTTCCCAATTTACCCGCACTACCCGTTTGGGCTTACCAGGTCTGTCCAGAGTCTTCCCCCACCCCCTGACCCAACTCCCCTCACTTCACCCGAGTGTCCAAAACATACGGCCTCAGATCAGATGAAACGATTATAAAATCGATCATTGACCTTCGGCCTAGGGTGCTCTGGTACCGAGTACACTTATGAGCATCCCTATGTTCTAACATGGTGTTCGTTATAGACAATCCATGACTAGCACAGAAGTCCAACAACAAACAACCACTCTGGTTTAGATCAGGGAGGCCGTTCCTCCCAATCACGCCTCTCCAGGTGTCTCCATCATTGCCCACGTGTGCGTTGAAGTCCCCCAGCAGAACAATGGAGTCCCCCACGGGAGCCCCATGCAGGACTCCAGTCAAGGTCTCCAAGAAGGCCGAATACTCCGAACTCTTGTTTGGTGCATATGCACAAACAACAGTCAGAGTTTCCCCCCCACAACCCGCAGGCGTAGGGAGGCGACCCTCTCGTCCACCGGGGTAAACTCCAATGTAGCGGCGCTCAGCCGGGGGCTTGTGAGCAAGGCCCTCCATCTGGGCCTGGCTCCAGACGGGGGCCCCGGGCTTCCTCCGGGCAAGGTCTCTCTATCTCTACCTCGTTGTTTCATAGGGTTTTTGAACCATTCTTCGTCTGGCCCCTCACCTGAGACCAGAGGTGTATAGTCCAGGTGCCAGAAAGTAGAAATCCTGTCCAGCAGCTGTCCCCAACCATCACTAAACCAGCTCCTCTACCAGGTAGATGAGCTCGTTAGTGAAAACACCTGTTCTAGATGTAGAGGCAGATCCAAAAACATGGCAGGATTTTTACTTTCTGGCACCTGGACTATACACATCTGCCTGAGACCACTTTGCCTTGGAAAGACCCTACCAGGAGCACAAAGCTCCAGACAACACAGCCCCTCAGGTTCATAAGGACACACACACCTCTCCACCACGATAAGGTGATGGTTCCCGGAGAGCAACCATGTCGCGCCGCGCTCCACTTTATTCCTATGGATGACGTCACACGACTTCAACGCACCTGCAAAGCATCCTGGGAGGGCGGAATTGGAAATGCTGCGCGTCCAAAAAGCTGGCCAAATATCCTTCTGTTTTTATAAAAGCGTCTGCTACGGAGCCATAATGTGGTATACAAGGTAATGGAGCCTTTTATACATTGTCATGTTTCTTTAGAAATAAACAATGGACAATTAAGAGTCTTTAAACGCTTCAGATGTAAAGTTATTTGCTGTCAAATTGGCGCCAAAATGAATGGGAGTCAGTGGGATGCTAACGGGAGGTGATGGCTTGGTGGCAATAAAATGGTGCCATAGGAGCTACGCTTTGTGGATGCTCACTTACCCCCCTTGGTGATGTCCAGCAATGTGAGACTACGATCAAGCTAACATTGACATTGTGGGACGTTGTGTATTTAGCGAACCTGACAACCCCCGTGAACTTCAACGCTGGGAATTTGGGAATCCCAAAACGTCCCAGTTAGAGAGGAAATGCCCTCAACATATTCTTTGTAAATCTTTACAATCATTCCCCCGAAACAACCAAGCAGGCCTGCCTTGTTGCACCATCCAAATGTTCTTCTAAACTTGATATTTTCAGCATGTAGCTCGCTAGCTCGAAGTTTGTCGTCGTTTCACCAGCAACACACATCGATCCAGACTGGGCAAACTGTAATAATAATAATAATAATGTGGGTGCATTGGGTGTAGGTGCATGTAAACCAAATACTGTAACACACACTCAGAAACACACACACACACACACACACACACTCACACACACACACACACACACACACACACACACACACACACACACTCTCTCTCTCACACACACACACACACACACACACACACACACACACACACACACACACACACACACACACACACACACACACACACACACACACACACACTCAGAGTGAAGAAGGGTACCCTTTAATAAAAGGCTGTTTTATTGAAATACAGCAGACATCAACAGGTTGTTTTGCTGACCCGGGCCACAGAAACAGAGCATCGAACACTTCTCAAATCGACTTAAGAGACAAACAAGACGACTTCTTCTTTGTTATATAAGAAGTCAAAGACGCTCACTCTCACAACCTGGCGCCGCCCCCCCCCCCAAAAAAAACTGAGGAAACGAAGCCTCATTTTTGGGGCCACAAGCACGATTCAAAAGAAGTGTCTCACTTCCACTTTAGGGTCTTAAAAATGCTGGTATACGAAGATCTGAATCGGCGTTCTGGCCTGTTTTTGTGCCCCGGGGGTTGTTCTATGTTTGACAGTAGCGATCGTAGAAGAAGCAGAACCTTTTAGTTATGAAGCAGGGCTGGCCTCAACTCCCCCAAAAAAACACATTCAGTTGCTGGCTCCCCCTTTTTTCCTTTCGCGTCTCTCTCCTTTTCTGCCCCCCCCCCCCCTCCCCCCCCCCCCCTTCCACTTCCCCAAAACTAATTTAGAAACTGTGCTCCAGCTCGCACA
The DNA here is from genome assembly GCF_010015445.1 of Perca fluviatilis. Classification (NCBI taxonomy): domain Eukaryota; kingdom Metazoa; phylum Chordata; class Actinopteri; order Perciformes; family Percidae; genus Perca; species Perca fluviatilis. The sequence goes on from NC_053124.1 coordinate 32,897,185, forward strand.
TTGGAGTCCAGTTTGATTATATTGTATCAGTCCCTCCAGAAAAATGCAATTATGCGATCGCATAATTCATCGCATAATCAGCCAAAAGTCTGCATATTTATGCAGGGAGGTGGGTGGGAGGGGCGCATTTTTTAAAATAAGTCGCACTTTCGCCGCATAAATTGCCGATTTCCAGCGCAAAATATGCATTTGCATTTTCGTTAAAAAAAGTCCCGTAATATATCGTAGCAGAAAGTGGAAAAATGTTGCGTTTATTATCACACAAGAGCAGCCGTTTTCCCCCTGTTGCCATGGGAACGGCACTTATTTTTTCCTCTTTTTCATCAAAGATGCAGTTTTTGCAAGTTCCCGCAATTTCGTCGCATAGAATTGTGTAAATATCCCGCATATTCCATCGCATTTTTTAAGGATACTTTAAGGATTTTTAAAAAGGATTTTTAAGGATATTTTAAGGATTTTTAAAAGGATTTATTTAAGGATTTTTTAAGGATTTTTTAAAGGATTTTTTTTAATGATTTTTTAAAGGATTTTTTAAAGGATTTTTTAAAGGATTTTTTAAAGGATTTTTTAAAGGATTTTTTAAAGGATTTTTTAAAGGATTTTCTTCCAGAAAAATGCATTTGAGTTTTTTTGTGATTGTTGCGTGCAAAAATCCTTAATTATTCGGCACGTTTTCTTAAAAAATGCTGATGGAATATGCTATATGATATTTATGCAATTTTATGCAATGAAATTGTGGGAACTTGCAAAAACTGCTGTTTGATGAAAAAGAGAAAAAAGAAAGTGATTCCCCCCCCCCCACCCCCAACACCCTGCTTTTCCATGATGTTCACGTCGCGTAATGACGTCACTTCATAACGTTCCCATGGCAACAGGGGAAAATGGCTGCTCGTGTGTGAAGTAAACGCAAAATTTTTCACCTTTCTGTTAAGATATATTACGGGACTTTCTTTGCAACGAAATGCGGGGATTTATGAAATCATGCAAGCCTGCGCATATTTTGCAACCCGAAATCTGCAATTTATGTGGCGAAAGTGCGAAGTATTTGAATTTTTCAATATGCAGACTTTGGCTGATTATGCGTTGAAATAGGCGATCGCATAATCGCGTTTTTTCTGGAGGGACTGGCTGGTGGGGAAACCAGGCGCACACAACGGATAAACTTCAAAGTGAGCAAACAGAGAGCTTTAAATGAAAGAAAGGAAGGACTCGAGCACACTAGTCAGACTGTATTTCCCTCCAAAAATGGAGCCACGATGTAGCAACAAAACTTGGCAGAGTTCAACCACTGAGTTTTTTGGTTCTACTGGGAATAAAAAAAATCCCCAAACTGTGACCAGACAGAGCTAGAAGCTTGGTGACGACCAGCTAGCCTTCGAAGCTAAACGCTACTTCCGACCTGGAATAGCTCCCTAAAACACGCTTGCTTGTGAACAGCTCTTAAGCTAGTTAGCTCGGTTGCTAACGGTACGGTTAAGTTCACGCATTTTAGGTTTACACACCGTTTCTCTTCTGTAGAGGAGTTTACTTTCCTTAGAGAAAGACCGAAACAGTTTGCACTCAGTCAACGGTGTAAAGTCTCGCGTGTAAGTCACGAAAAGTTGAACTTGACGCATAGATAGTCCCGATAGTCTGAAAAATGTCCCATTGGAGTGAATGGCCATTTGTACGACAGCAACTTATCCCCAAAAACTAAACGTGCATTGTTTTCGAAGGGCCTTTATTTCGAGGTCATTTTCCCCAACAGAAGCACATGGCTAATTATTATGCATGATTACGATTATTGGACCTTTTCTACAAGGCACGACCCGCTCAAACTCTGCCTCTGATTGGCTCACCCAATCAATTACTGGAATTGTTGGGTATTTGTAAATTATAGAGTGTGGTCTAGACCTATTCTATCTGTAAAGTGTCTTGAGATAACTCTTGTTATGAACTGATTCTATAAATAAAACTGAATTGAAATTGAATTGAATCACCCTTAGGGTTCGGTATCGTTTTGGGTTTTTTACGATTCAAAGAAAGGCTCTTTATAGTTTTTTTTTTTGAAAATTATTTAAATTTAACAATATATTAACGTTTTAAAGTACTTAAATATATAATAAGTAAACCAAAGTCACCTAACGCACAACTACAATAATTTTAGGCATTTTAAAAGCTAGCTAGCTAACGATAGACTAGCAGAGCAAGTGTAATATCTATCTATCTATCTATCTATCTATCTATCTATCTATCTATCTATCTCTCTCTCTATATATATATATATATATATATATATATATATATAGCGATCACGTGCAGTGAACGGTTAACATGCTTTTACATCTGTTTCGGTTAGCCCAGATGGGGAAAATACGACATTTTAAAAGTAGCTCTACATTAAAGGTATATTTTTATCATATTTATTTAACTTTGCGTGGAATACCTGCAGAACAGGGACACGCAAGTAGGTCTTTTGTAGATTATGGTGAACTAGTGTGTGTTGTAGCAGTGTTTTGCCATTGAAAACGAGGGGGCTAATCGCGTTGGGTATCGTTTTGATTTTTACGATTCCGATGCCGAAGCGGTACTTTTAAAACGATTCAGATTCCTAAACCGATTCTTGAAAAACTGTAAAATGACATCAAAGATGTCATAGGTTTACTAGCGATCATGTGCAGTGAACGGTTAACATGCTTTTACGTCCGCTTTTGGTGAGCCCAGATGGGGAAAATATGGCATTTTAAAAGTAGCTCTACATTTACGGTAGCTAGCTAATGGTAGACTACAGAGAAAGTGGGATATTTTTTTAATATTTCAGTCGACACCATTAAGTGGAACCGAAATGAGGAACCGAAATTTGCGTTCTAATTCGGTCTGATTCCTACCGGTTTGCGTAGGAACCCAAACCTGCTCACCCTAACCTTAACAATTCTCCCTCTTCGTGCCTAAAACTAAACCACCCCAACCAACGATGCTACGTGCGTCTGTTTTAGGCGATAACGAGCTGTCAGAAAAATGGATTTTCGGTCCAATCGGATATTTTTGAGCCAGAATTATGAGGCGCCATAAACATTGGGGGGTCCCCCGCCCCCAAAAAAACACATTAACAGCTGATTTTCTTTACAGCTCTTGTATTTATCACAAAATGCTGAGAAATTTATCACAAAATGCTGAGAAATTTATCACAAAATGCGGAGAAATTTATCACAAAATGCGGAGAAATTCTGAGAAATTTATCGCAAAATGCTGAGAAATTTATCGCAAAATGCGGAGAAATTCGTAGAAATTTATGTAACAATCTGTCTGATAAATTTGTGTGATAAATTTCTCCGCATTTTGTTATAACTTTCTACATAATACGGCTAAATTTCTCTTGTAGCTGCAAAGCTTGTAGCGGTTTTTCAATTTGAATGTTTTTCAAATCCACGATCACTGATCACTGATACCATGAAAACAAACTTATCTTGCCATTTTAAATATCAGCGTTAACAAAAACAAAGACGGTCCATCTTTTTTTTTAACGTTACCTTGTTTCGAAGGTAAAGGGTTGAACGTTTACTTCGACGCCAGGGACCATTTTGTACAGATTAAGTCACAGTTTGTGGGTTTTATTTACAGATAACTTTGCTGCAGCTACTTTAAAATCCACTGGCTGCTTTTGCCCTTTTTTTTTCCACCAGCCAACTGACGTTTTTTGGTTATTAATCTTAATCGCTGGCCGTTAAACACCCGCGAAGTACTCTAGTGTGCTCGACTCGTTCCTCTTCAAACATTCAGACAGTAAAACCCCAGAAAACATTCCCTTCACTCCCCTCCCCCCCCCCCCCCCCCCCAAAAAAAAGCAAAGATACATTCAATCATCAACCAGAAAAATATTCACTTACAACTTTACACTTGCAAAAATAAAGTCTCTTGAAAAGCTTTCTAAGGCTGTGCTTCCCGGCAGGAGCAGAAGTTTAAAAAACTATGCAGACTTTAAGCGAAGAAACATTTTGAGTCAAACCAGCGGTACAAAAACCTGCTAACCCATCCCCCCAATGGACGGAGTTGAAATCCCTCCCCAGTTTGTAACAAGGCATTATGTAATAACATGTCAAAATGTAACATACATTCACCTAATTATCCAATACTGTAACACCTGCATTATGTGGTAAATGCAATATGTAATACATGTCTATAACATATACATAATAACATAACGCGGCGACTTTGTACAAATGTAATACGGTGCATTATGTAATAACCGACCGAAATCTTCATTTAATTAATTTATAACATTGCTTTGTTTTGTGAATTCTAGCGTGAATCATGGCGACTCGTAATTACATTTTGAAAACATACGGTCATCAGTAAATTTATCACATAGTGCGTTCAGGTTTTTATTACAAAACGTGACAGATTGTTACATAATGCGGGTGCGAGTGTTATGGATAAATTTATCGCAAAATGCGGAGAAATTTATCGCGAAAATGCGGAGAAATTTATTGCAAAATGCGGAGAAATTTATTGCAAAATGTGGAGAAATTTATCGCAAAATGCGGAGGAATTTATCACATAATGCGGAGAAATTTATCGCAAAATGCGTTTTTTTATAACAAAACATGACAGATTGTTACATAATGCGTTATTACATTTTGACGTTTGATTACATAATGCGTACTGCTGTAATATGTGGTAATTTAGCCGTATTATTTAGTAATAAGTTAGCCGTATTATGTAGAAAGTTATAACAAAATGCGGAGACGTTTATCGCAAAATGTGGAGAAATGTATTGCAAAATGTGGAGAAATTTATTGCAAAATGCGGAGAAATTTATGGCAAAATGCGGAGAAATTTATCACAAAATGAGAAATTTATCACAAAATGAGAAATTTATCACAAAATGAGAAATTTATCACAGTGCATTCAGATTTTTATTACAAAATGTGACCGATTGTTACATAATGCGGGTGCGAGTGTTATTACATTTTGACGTTTGATTACATAATGCGTACTGCAGTATTATGTGGTAAATTAGGCATATTATGTGGTAATTTAGGCATATTATATGGTAATTTAGCCGTATTATGTAGAAAGTTATAACAAAATGTGGAGAAATTTATGACAAAATGTGGAGAAATTTATTGCAAAATGCGGAGAAATTTATTGCAAAATGCGGAGAAATTTATCACAAAATGAGAAATTTATCACAGTGCATTCAGATTTTTATTACAAAATGTGACAGATTGTTACATAATGCGGGTGCGAGTGTTATTACATTTTGACGTTTGATTACATAATGGGTACTGCAGTATTATGTGGTAAATTAGGCATATTATGTGGTAATTTAGCCGTATTATGTAGAAAGTTATAACAAAATGCGGAGAAATTTATCACACAAATTTATCAGACAGATTGTTACATAATGCGGGTGCGAGTGTTATTACATTTTGACGTTTGATTACATAATGGGTACTGCAGTATTATGTGGTAAATTAGGCATATTATATGGTAATTTAGCCGTATTATGTAGAAAGTTATAACAAAATGCGGAGAAATTTATCACACAAATTTATCAGACAGATTGTTACATGGTGCGAGTGTTATTACATTTTGACATTTGATTACATAATGCGTACTGCCGTAATATGTATTAAGTTATAACAAAAATGCGGAGAAATGCATCACATATTGCGTTCAGGGTTTGCGGCAGAGTGTTACCTAATGTCGGTGTTTACAGTATTACACAATGAAGTGAATATTGATTACATAATGCGTTGTTCACAAGTTGTTTTGATTGAGGCCAGCCCTGATATGCATTTGTAAATACAGTATTTCAGATATATGTAGTCTTATCATCTTTAACTCTGACCAGGACACTACAGCGGCAAGAAGCAAATACATAAAGAAGCTCATATTGTGTTTTTCACTATTAATCTTTTCTGTCGGAATGGAACTAGTTTTCGACTAAAGCCTACCGAGCCAACATGTAGTTTATGCGTTGAATAAAAAGGCTATTTTATCTTTTTTTTTTTTTTTTATCTTTTTTTTTCTGGTTTTTCTTTATCACAGGTGGTGTATGATGGTGCGACAAAAAAGAGAGAGAAGAAAGAAAGAAAGGGAAACCGAAGAAAGGGGCGAACGATAGAGAGGCAAAGAGAGGATGGAAAGTAACAAAGACCCTGTTTACACGTGCGTGGTTATTTTTTTACAAACGGAGGTTCAGGCAGCCGAGAGAGAGAGAGAGAGAGAAAGAGAGGACGTGATTGGTTGCTGTTGTTGCTATTTTCGGGGATTCTGATTGGCTAACGTGGGCTTGAGCTTCTCGTTTACACCGCCACCTACAGGTTTCTGAAAACTGACAGCTGTGCACGATGTTATTTTTATAAAAACGAAGAGGTTGAAATGTCAGTTTATGAAAAAATAACCAGCCATGTAAACATAGCAAAAGTGATAGAGCGAGGGAGAGAGAAACAGAGAGAGAGAGAGAAAGAGAGAGAGAGATTAAGGTATGATTCTGGATGTGGATTTTTTTTATAATTTTTTTTTACTTTCGAGTGTGTATCTGTGTGTGTGTGTGAATCCTTCTGCTCTTTGCCACCATTTTGACAGTTTCTTTTTCACGTTGTTGTTGTCGTTTATTTGTTCCTTTTTGTTCTTTTTTTTTTTTTTTTTGTTAAGCAAAGATCCATGACAGTCACTTAGTCCTACAAGCATGTTCGTCGGTATGGAGGAAATTATTATTCATAATTTAAAATTATAAAATACAAAAAGTCCAGATAGAAAATAAAAAAAAATAAAAATAAAAGATTTTTCTGATTTTATTATTTTACTACTAGGGTTATAAATCAGGCACCCATAATTAATTAAACTACATTTTCAAATGATCATTTTAAACTTTTGCCCAATGTAGGAAAGCTTTTTTTTTTTTTGCACACCTCTTTTGTCGGGGCAGGTGCGTTAGGATATGATCAAAAGAAGCAGATCAGAAGTTTAGAGAAAGTCCATTACGCAAGCAATAATTTATTTAGAAAAATACAGTTATTAACTGTATAATAACAATACCATACACAGTCCTATATATCTATATATCTATCCCTATTTATCTGTACTTCATTGTTGTTTTACTGTTTGTTTACTTTTGTAAAAATATTTAGCTAAAAGTTTATTGTTATTCTTATACTGTATTTTTTCTATCTTTTTTCTATTTAAAGTGTTTTTGTAAGATGCTAAAATCTGCTGCTGGAAATCTAATTTCCTTGCGGGAGTCATCCCAAAGGGATCAATAAAGAGAAGTCTAAGTCTAAGTTTCAGTCTTAGACTTTCATCAGGAAAATTAAATTTGTATTTTCATATTAAAATTGTATTTTTGTAAATTAATTACTGCTTGCGTAATGGTCAGTGCGTGCGGGACTTTCTCTAAACTTTTGTAAAAAAAGCAAACGTAAAAATGACAATAATATTATTTATTATTATTAATTACATTTTTTATATTAAATGTTTGAGTTTACTGACGGCCTGATCATTCCCAGTAGCTTGTAGTAAAAATAATAATTAGTTTTTAAATTTCTTTTCATTTTGCTCTTTGGACTTTTACATTTAGTTTTGAACAAAAACATCTTCCGTACCTCGGAACGAGAAGTTCCGATTGGCTGTAAGTTTCTTTCTTTTTTCTGTGTGTGTGTGTTATTTTTTTTAATCCTTTGCTTTTTTTCTTCAAAAAAGGGTTCCAGACAGAGTGGCTACAATAATAATACTATAATAATAATAATATAATAATATAATAGCACTTGACTTCACTTCAACACTGTAAAAAAAAAAAAAAAATGAAAAAAGAAAAACGGAAGAAGGTCCAAAGGTGCTTTTTTTCCCCCGTGTGTTTCGATTTTTAAATTTGATTTAATGTGAAGCGATGTCCCCCCTCCTCCTCCTCCTCCTCCTCCTCTTCCTCCTCCTCCTCTTCCTCCCCCCTTCTCTCAGCGGGGAAGTGGCGGGCGGACGTCCAGAGCCGGTGAGATGAAGAAGAAATGTCTGAAGTATTGCCAAACCGGTCCGTCTCTTTTTGTGTGTGTGTGTGTGTGTTTTTGTAGTGGTTCCACTCTGGTTCAGTACAAAAAAGAGAGAGAAAAGAGAGAGAGAGAGAGAGAGAGAGAGAGAGAGAGAGAGAGACGTAGAAAAAAGAAAGACATGCATACCATTGCTGGCACGGCTTAGTTCTTCCTTTTTCTCCAAAAGTCTGTCAACAAATAAAACCAAGAAAGAGCCAGAGAGAGAGAGAGAGCCAGAGAGAGAGAGAAAAAGAGAGAGAGAGAAAGAGAGAGATGGAGAGAGACAGACAGAGAAAGAGAGAGAGAGAAAGAAAGAGAGAGAGTTCTAAAAAACAAAAAAAAGGAGAGTTTTGGGTGGAACATTTTGCTCCCATTTTTAAAAAATGTTAAAAAAAAATTGTCCGCAAAAGTTTACAAATCTGTAGCAGTACAGAAAAACAAAACATATATATCCTATTTACAAGAAGAAGAAGAAGAAGAAGAAGAAGGAGGAGAAGAAGAAGGAGAAGGAGGAGAAGAAGAAGAAGAAGGAGGAGAAGAAGGAGAAGGAGGAGAAGAAGAAGGAGAAGGAGGAGAAGAACCCTTTTTTTTTTATATATATATATTTTTTCTTTTCTTCAAAAAGTTTTAGTGAGAATGCAGCAGGTCCAGCTTTGGCACTAATCCACCCTGTCCTGTAGTGTGTGTGTGTGTGTGTGTGTGTGTGTGTGTGTGTGTGTGTGTGTGTGTGTGTGTGTGTATACGGTCCGACTGCCGCTGCAGGCACCTTCTCTTCCTCGTCTTCGCGTCTCCACGGCAACACAGGTCACGCACAACATCACATCTTCAGCCGCAATAAAAAAAAAAAATAAACACCCCAATCCAGCACAAATTAGTGCATAAAACTTCCCCAAAAAATGAAGGATATGAACCTCATAATTAAATACAAAAATGAGGGAATAACTGCAAAAAAGGCCCACCTTCCACTAGGCTGCCTACAGGCCTGTGAACGTTAATGTTAAAGGTCCCATGGCATGAAAATGTCACTTTATTTATTTATTTTTTAACATTAATATGAGTCCCCCCAGCCTGCCTATGGTCCCCGAAGTGGCTAGAAATGGCGATAGGTGTAAACCGAGCCCTGGGTATCCTGCTCTGCCTTTGAGAAAATGAAAACTCAGATGGACCGATCAGGAATCTTCTCCTTATGAGGTCATAAGGAGCAAGGTTACCCCCCCTTTCTCTGCCCAGAGAGAGAATTTAATTGCACATCCTAAGGAAAGCTCATTGTGGGACTGGCTCTCGTGGCTGTAATTCTGCACCAAGGCTGAATTTCGGGAAAGAGACTTCAGATCCAGTATTAGGGGACCACTAAGGCCTATATAAAAGAGACTTCAGATCCAGTATTAGGGGACCACTAAGGCCTATATAAAAGAGACTTCAGATCCAGTATTAGGGGACCACTAAGGCCTATATAAAAGAGACTTCAGATCCAGTATTAGGGGACCACTAAGGCCTATATAAAAGAGACTTCAGATCCAGTATTAGGGGACCACTAAGGTCTATATAAAAGAGACTTCAGATCCAGTATTAGGGGACCACTAAGGTCTATATAAAAGAGACTTCAGATCCAGTATTAGGGGACCACTAAGGCCTATATAAAAGACTTCAGATACAGCATTAGGGGACCACTAAGGTCTCTATAAAAGAGACTTCAGATCCAGTATTAGGGGACCACTAAGGTCTATATAAAAGAGACTTCAGATACAGTATTAGGGGACCACTAAGGCCTATATAAAAGAGACTTCAGATCCAGTATTAGGGGACCACTAAGGCCTATATAAAAGACTTCAGATACAGTATTAGGGGACCACTAAGGTCTCTATAAAAGAGACTTCAGATCCAGTATTAGGGGACCACTAAGGTCTATATAAAAGCATCCATTGAGCAGCATGTCATGGGACCTTTAAGATTTTAATAAAGTAGGCTCGGGAGAAGGAAAGGTTTTAGCGTACGGTTATAAAAAGGTTTTGTGAAAGCAATTATTGGATCCATTGACACAGCTCGGCACTCAGACTGATTACTAACCAGCACGGTGTCCCAGTGTTCACAGTACACACTCATTTCTTTTCTTATTCCTTTTCCTTTTCTTTTTTGTTCCATTAGAAAATTAACAAAAATTGTCAAATTTGCTCAGTTTTTGTCTCCGTCGTTCAAGGACTCGATCGTCCCACAATGCAACATTCAACAGAAATAAAAGAGCTTTTAAATCGCTGATTTAATTGATGGACGTGTTGACAGAAGCTGTTATAATTTCATACGTTTTTTTTTTTTTTTTTTTAGATTCACTTCTGGTCTGATTTTTCATTAAAGAACTGGGACTTTTTTCATAAAGTGAACTTCACACAGGTTTTCATTGATTTTGCTCGCTGTTCTACGAAGGCTGAGGGACTTTTCGTAGTAGGGCTTCAAGTCGACAACAACGCCAGAAAAGTTGAAAATAAAAGCGACAAAAATATCGGGAAAAAAGCGACAAATTTAAATAAAAATGAAACTACAAAACGTGAACGCCTCGTCAGTAGAGCGGTCTTTGCAGACGCAGAGATGACTGCTAATATTCAGTGTTAATAGGAGGGTTTTTCACAAGTCTTTCGGTGTTTTTCGGTGTTTTTCGGTGTTTTTCGGTATGTTTCTGTTCGTTTTTGAATGAAGATAAATGTCCGTAAACTAAAAACGGTGAAAAGGTATCCTGGTAGTTCCTCTCAGGATCGGTTCCTTGCAGCGTGCGATGTTGGGCGATGTTGTGCGTGATCTGAGATGCGACAATCAAAAGAGAATTTAAAAAAAATAAAACAATCCGTGAAAAATCAGAGAAATAAAAATCTGATGATTTAAAAAAGAAATAATAATAAAAAAAAAAAACTCTTCTTCTTTTCGTTGCTCCATTCTCCGTCCAACTTGGTTTCTTTCCTCCTCCGGCGAGTTTCCAGCAGCGGCGACGACGACAGCGAATCCTATTCACACCTGAGATGGACAGAAGAGAGAGAGAGGGAGGGAGAGAGATTGAGACAAAGAGAGAGAGAGATTGAGACAAAGAGAGAGAGAGAAAGGGAGAGAGAGAAAGAGAAAGAGGAGAGAGAAAAGAGGAGAGGGGAGAGAGAGAGAGAGAGGAGAGAGAGAAAGAAAGGAGAGAGAGGGAGAGAGGAGAGAGAGAAAGAGGAGAGAGAGAGAGGGAGAGAGAGAGAGAGAGGAGAGAGAGAGAGAGAAAGGGAGAGAGGAGAGAGAGAGAGAGGAGAGAGAGGGAGAGAGAGAGAAAGGGAGAGAGAGGGAGAGAGGAGAGAGAGAGAGAGGAAGAGAGGAGAGAAGTGTTAGAAGAAGGTTTTTCTTTAACATTTCACAAGAGATCAAACTGACCCCAAAAAAAGGAGTAAACAAAAAAGAGGACAAAAGAGAAAGGGGGATGAAAAAGCAATCGTGTTCCCGGTGGCCCGGCACTGCTGGGACAATGGGACACGCTGGGGAATAACCACTCTCTCTCTTTCTCTCGCTCTCTCTTTCACTCTCACACACACAGACAGACAGACACACACACACACACACACACACACACACACACACACACACACACACACACACACACACACACACACAGAGACACACACACACACAGAGAACACACACACACACACACACACACACACGTACGCACAGAAAACACACACACACACACACACACACACACACAGACACACAGTGATATATTTTATGATTTATTTGCTCCACTCACCAAACTTGACTTCAGATACAGTATTAGGGGACCACTAAGGTCTATATATAAGAGACTTCAGATACAGTATTAGGGGACCACTAAGGTCTATATAAAAGAGACTTCAGATACAGTATTAGGGGACCACTAAGGTCTATATAAAGAGACTTCAGATACAGTATTAGGGGACCACTAAGGTCTATATAAAAGAGACTTCAGATACAGTATTAGGGGACCACTAAGGTCTATATAAAAGAGACTTCAGATACAGTATTAGGGGACCACTAAGGTCTATATAAAAGAGACTTCAGATACAGTATTAGAGGACCACTAAGGTCTATATAAAGAGACTTCAGATACAGTATTAGGGGACCACTAAGGCCTATATAAAAGAGACTTCAGATACAGTATTAGGGGACCACTAAGGTCTAAAGAGACTTCAGATACAGTATTAGGGGACCACTAAGGTCTATATAAAGAGACTTCAGATACAGTATTAGAGGACCACTAAGGTCTATATAAAAGAGTCTTCAGATACAGTATTAGTGGACCACTAAGGTCTATATAAAAGAGACTTCAGATACAGTATTAGGGGACCACTAAGGTCTATATAAAAGAGACTTCAGATACAGTATTAGGGGACCACTAAGGTCTATATAAAAGAGACTTCAGATACAGTATTAGGGGACCACTAAGGTCTATATAAAAGAGACTTCAGATACAGTATTAGTGGACCACTAAGGTCTATATAAAAGAGACTTCAGATACAGTATTAGTGGACCACTAAGGTCTATATAAAAGAGACTTCAGATACAGTATTAGGGGACCACTAAGGTCTATATAAAAGAGACTTCAGATACAGTATTAGGGGACCACTAAGGTCTATATAAAGAGACTTCAGATACAGTATTAGGGGACCACTAAGGCCTATATAAAAGAGACTTCAGATACAGTATTAGGGGACCACTAAGGTCTAAAGAGACTTCAGATACAGTATTAGGGGACCACTAAGGTCTATATAAAGAGACTTCAGATACAGTATTAGGGGACCACTAAGGTCTATATAAAGAGACTTCAGATACAGTATTAGGGGACCACTAAGGCCTATATAAAAGAGACTTCAGATACAGTATTAGGGGACCACTAAGGTCTATATAAAGAGACTTCAGATACAGTATTAGGGGACCACTAAGGTCTATATAAAGAGACTTCAGATACAGTATTAGGGGACCACTAAGGTCTATATAAAGAGACTTCAGATACAGTATTAGGGGACCACTAAGGTCTATATAAAGAGACTTCAGATACAGTATAAGGGGACCACTAAGGTCTATATAAAAGAGACTTCAGATACAGTATTAGGGGACCACTAAGGTCTATATAAAGAGACTTCAGATACAGTATTAGGGGACCACTAAGGAAAAGTGTCCTGATTTACTTTTGATCCAAACGATGATGGAGTTTCTTTTATACTGCAGGTGTACAGTATGTGTACAGTATGTGTACAGTATGCGGAATAAAACAGTGTTGGATGGCAGAGTAGTAATTTAATAAAGAATATAACACACGCAGAGATCCCACGAAAATCCAGAGTACACAAGTTAAAAAAAAAAAAAAAAAAAAAAAAAAAAAAGGAGACATTTAATTTCGGTGAAATAGAGACAGAAGAAGACAGAGCCGAACGGAGCTGTGTGGGAAAGTCTTCGCTCCGCTTTATGCAGGAATCGTTCACACACACACACACACATACACACGCAGACAGATAGACAGACAGACAGACAGACAGACAGACAGACAGACAGACCCGACACAGAAATGTCCGTAGCCATCACATTTTCCCAGAGAAGGAGAGAGTTTTTTTCTCGAAATCAAAGCTGGGAAACAGGAAACAGCACTTTTAAAAAATGTAATCTTTGTTTTGTCTCGATTTGATTTGAATTCTAAGATTTTTAAGGACCTATTTGCTGCCTTTATGTGGACCAAACTGTAAGTGAGAAGACTATATGATACGTGGAATAATACAGTCCAAAGATATTTGACTTTTTCAAAGTAAAAAAGCATGAAAATAAACTCGAGGGGAGAGCGCGGGATGAGAGACAGACTTCCTTAGGTCCCAACATAGAGCCTGTTAACCTCCTCCTATCAGCCAGATATGTTCCCGTTAGTTCCCTTTATCACGGAGTTACAGGCCATAAACGATACATTTTAACGGTCGACTGTTTTTCGTTTAAAGGCTCGACTACGTGCTTATTCGGGAGACCATTTAGTGTTCTCCACAATCCCAGACTTTCATATTGCATGCTCGTTTACATGGAAAGCAAAACAGGTTATAATGGCACATGTCTATGTCGGGACGGTTGAAACAGCTGTTTCAACTGTCCTCGACCTGGCTGTAACTCCATGTATTTTAAGTAAATGCAGAAATATCTGTGTTTATATATATATATATATATATATATATATATATATATATATATATATACAGTACAGGCCAACAGTTTGGACACACTTTCTCATTCAATGCGTTTCCTTTTTATTTTCATGACTATTTACATTGTAGATTCTCACTGAAGGCATCAAAACTATGAATGAACACATATGGAATTATGTACTTAACAAAAAAGTGTGAAATAACTGAAAACATGTCTTATATTTTAGATTCTTCAAAGTAGCCACCCTTTGCTTTTTTTGATAACTCTGCAAACCCTTGGTGTTCTCTCAATGAGCTTCATGAGGTAGTCACCTGAAATGGTTTTACCTTCACAGGTGTGCTTTGTCAGGGTTCATTAGTGGAAGTTATTCCCTTATTAATAAAAAAAAGCTTTGAAGAATCTAAAATATAAGACATGTTTTCAGTTATTTCATACTTTTTTGTTAAGTACATAATTCCATATGTGTTCATTCATAGTTTTGATGCCTTCAGTGAGAATCTACAATGTAAATAGTCATGAAAATAAAAAGGAAACACATTGAATGAGAAGGTGTGTCCAAACCTTTGGCCTGTACTGTATTTATATATATATATATATATATATTTTTTTATTTTTTTTACAAACCAGATTCCCTTATTGGAGGAATGAAGCATTTTTAAATGAAAGTGTGTGATCAGATATCACTGACAGGAGCGCCTGTCTCCGCTGCATATTGATTATTGATTTCATCTGTCAAGCCTTGATGAAAAAGTGCCGACAATCTTTTCCAGAGCGACGATGTCAGAAGTCAAAATCAACTGAACAGATTTCTATTTTGATGAGCGCAAAAAAAGACCAAAAAAACTTTCACTCTTCTGTCAGAGCAGACAGGAGAGAGAGGGAGGAGGAGGAGGCAGACTCCTTCGTCACTGTTTGGCCCCAGGCGGAGCCTTTCATCTATCAAACTTTACCACACCGTGGGTGTGGGAGGTGGGGGTGGGGGCGGGCGGGTGCTATTTTAGGCTTCTAATAATACATTTTCCAGAAGTTAAGTGTTTGTTGCGGAGCAGCTGAAGCCAAACTCACACAGCTACACACACAGAGACAGTAGGGAGGGAGGGAGGGAGGGAGGGAGGGAGGGAGGGAGGTGCTGGCTTCAACATGAACTGACCAGGGGGGATGAGAGGAGAGGAGAGGAGAGGAGAGGAGAGGAGAGGAGAGGAGAGGAGAGGAGATGAGAGGAGAGGACAGGAGAGGACAGGAGAGGAGAGGAGAGGACAGGACAGGAGACGAGAGGAGAGGAGAGGAGAGGACAGGACAGGACAGGAGATGAGAGGAGAGGAGAGGACAGGACAGGACAGGACAGGAGATGAGAGGAGATGAGAGGAGAGGAGAGGACAGGACAGGAGATGAGAGGAGATGAGAGGAGAGGACAGGACAGGAGATGAGAGGAGAGGAGAGGAGAGGAGAGGAGAGGAGAGGAGAGGAGGACGAGAGGAGAGGAGGAGTGAACAGGAGAGGAGAGGAGAGGAGAAGAGAGGAGAGGAGGAGTGAACAGGACAGGAGAGGAGAGGAGAAGAGAGGAGAGGAGGAGTGAACAGGAGACGAGAGGAGAGGAGAAGAGAGGAGAGGAGGAGTGAACAGGAGACGAGAGGAGAGGAGAAGAGAGGAGAGGAGGAGTGAACAGGAGACGAGAGGAGAGGAGAAGAGAGGAGAGGAGGAGTGAACAGGAGACGAGAGGAGAGGAGAGGCAGTTGAAGGAAAACTTCAAAAATGGTGAAAAAAGTGATAAAAACGTTGCCTTGTTGCAATTTTTTGTCGAATTCTTTTTTGCAACATTTGTTGCTTTTTGTCACGTTTTTATTTCGAGTTTTTCCGTCAAATTTTTTCATTTTTTTGTGTCGCTTTTTTGCAATACATGTCCCGGGACATGTCTCCATTTTTGAAGCCAAAACTCACACAGCTACACACACACAGACAGTAGGGAGGGAGGGAGGGAGGGAGGGAGGGAGGGAGGTGCTGGCTTCAACATGTACTGGAGTAAATCTACTTTGCAAAAGTCTGTTTAGGAAGAAAAGAAACTGCAGTTAACATGTTCGTAGAAGGTCAAGCATAAACACACGGGTTACCTCTGACATCTCACTTCTTTCTCTACAGAAATATTACTGCGAGACGCCTCAGTGAGAAATGTAACTCATGCTAAACTTAATTACACAGAAGTCCTGTTTTGACATTTGATAGAGTCAGCGATTAATCATTTAACTAAAAAGGAATAACTGGCGCCTGTATTGATAGTGAATGTAATTCAGTTGCAGCTCTAATTAATTAAAAGATATCGGAATTTTAACGTGTACAGAATATTGTATTTTCTGACGGGATGGCACCTTCTCAGAGAGCTCGCAGCCTTCATCGCACATTTTCTCAAAGGACTCGGGAACAATTTTAAAGCTTTTAGTGCGGTAACTTCTTGATATTAATCAAAACAGAACGTCTGTTACCAAAGGAGTTGCTACGAAGCTAATTAAGACTCTCGGCTCCACACAACTCTCTCTGGGTTTCTCAGTGTGGCTATAATCAGAAGATTGTGGCGTCCGGTCACTTTCCCCGCGCAGAAACTGGAGTGAAGATAACGACCTCTTCTGAAGAGTCCATCATGGCTCCTAGCAACTGTGTGGAGGAATCACAGAAGGCTTGTATCATGTGGACGCGCCAACAGTTTTGTCGTCATAACTTAGAATTTCTCATGGGGGCGACAGAAAAAAACAGCCAGAAACTAGAGCTGCACGATGTGAGGGAAGCATGCGATAACGATATTTTGTTTGTGAAGCTCTTTGTCGTCTCCAGGCTGCACGCAAAATTACGAATCGACCACTATGGCGTGACCATAGTGGTCGATTTGGTTGGGGGTTAGGCATTTGACCGCGAGTGGTTAAGATTAGGATAGCCGATTGGTCAGGGGATAGGACCTGAACAAATCAGGTTACGTTGCCTTGCGTAAGCATGGACGCCTGGCCAATAGTAGCTATTGAAGGGCGGATCTTGGCGTGGCCATGGGGAAATATTGTGCACTGCACACTGCACTGTACGCTGCACTGCACGCTGCACTGCATGCCGCACTGTACGCTGCACTGCACACTGAACTGCATGCCGCACTGTACGCTGCACTGCACACTGAACTGCACGCTGCACTGCACGCCGCACTGTACTCTGCACTGTACTCTGCACTGCACGCTGCACTGTATGATGCACTGCACACTGCACTGCATGCTGCACTGTAGGCTGCACTGTATGCTGCACTGCACACTGCACCGCACACTGCACTGTACGCTGCACTGCACACTTCACTGTACGCTGCACTGCACACTGCACACTGCACTGCACATTGCATGCTGCACTGCACGCTGCACTGTATGCTGCACTGCACACTGCACTGCACTGCACACTGCACTGCACTGCACACTGCACTGCACTGCACACTGCACTGTACGCTGCATACGAAAAAACACTGAAAGAGTGTAGTTTAAATTCGCTTTCCGTTCTCCTTTAGAGATTTACGTTAATGAACGTTAATTTCATATTTGCGCAGAGAAAGACGGCCAATCAACTGTGTTGTTGGTCCTAAGTGACTCGCACCACAGACGGGGTGAATTTATCAATCAATCAATCGTTGTTACGTAGCGTTATCCTGGCGCTTTTGTGAATGGGTATACGGTACTAGACTACACCACTGATTGTGCAGCCCTATTTATTTTTTATTTATTTTACCTTTATTTAACCAGGAAGAGACTCACTGAGATTAGAGTGTCCTGGCAGCAGTACAACCACACATACAGTACATACAAACACAAAATACGCAAAAAAACACCAAAAATATAAACACAACTGACACAGCAAATCTTTCAAAGTCAACCACACTCCTAAACACATCAGGCAAAACATCTGCAGCCAGATGTGGCCGCCTCCAAGTCAATCAACATCCTCTTAAAAGCGACCAATGACAGCACAGCTCAGTAAGCTTCATGGATTTCTGTAACTTGTTCCAGGCAGAGGGAGCTGCAAACTTAAAGGCCTTTTTTTTTCCCCCACAGCTCAGTTCTAACCTTTGGGGCCAGACAGAAGGAAAAGATCCTGGGAACGAAGATTGTAAGTCCCGGTACTATTTACCTACCTACTACTACTACTTGCTAGGGGTGTGACGAGACGCTTACTCCACGAGACGAGACACATCATGAGATTGGGTTCACGAGAACGAGACGAGACGAGATTTTTAAAAAAAATTTAAAGAAATTTCGCCGAAATCCGACATTTTCCACCACAGAAAATGGCCTCATATCAGCTGCAATGAAAGCGCCTATGTCCCTCGTTATTGCCGTGGCTCTTGCACTTACCGGTGGCAGAGATGCTAAGGCTTTTAGAGTTGTTTGCCCTTTTAATGTTTTCGTCGCGGGTGCAGTAGTTAGCAGAGAGCTGTGGTGGTGCTGTAAGTGTTTTTGCGTAGTGCTCGTGTTAGCCGCGGTATACGGCATTCTTTTCTTACAATGTTTACATATTGTGTTCGTCTTGTCTGTCACTCTTTGGCCGTTTATTATTTCCGCAGGAAAACCAAAATGTTGCCACACAAATGATTTAAAAGTGGCAGGGGGATCTTCAACAGTAATTTCACGCTCCATCGCGGTGACATCACATCGCCTCACGAGACAACTTTTCACCTCGACGAGAAATCTCGTCACGTTTTAATTTCGTCACACCCTTACTACTTGCCCTACCAAAAACAGCCCTCTAAACCGAGGACAGCTGACAGAATACATCAAACAACCACGGCAGCTCTCTCTCACCGTTTATCCAGTCAGCCTCCCAGACGCGTCCTCCGCTAGCGTCCTGTCTCTGTCCAGCAGCAGCTCCCGTCCTGTCTTCGAGTGTCCGTCCTCCAGCCAGCTGCCGAACACCCCCCGAGCTCCTCCCACCACCGCCACTGCCCCCTTGCGTCCTCCGTTCTTCATCTCCCCCGCGTTCTGCTGCGCCAGTCTGTTGAAGTCATTCATTCAGTTTATTTTGCAAATCTATTCACCCCTAGTCTCGCTTTTTATTTGGCCAGATCCTTCCTTTCCTTCACTCCACAGTCTTGGTCTTGTCTTGGGTCAAGCCTCTGCTAAATAGTCTCGGGAAGGAACTTGTTTTTGGTGGAACGTGTGTAGGTTCAAAGGTTGTTTTAGTCGTGCGACAGAAACCTATGATTGGACAGATAGTCTAGCTAGCTGTCTGGATTTACCCTGCAGAGATCTGAGGAGCAGTTAGACAGACAGACAGACAGACAGACAGATAGTCTAGCTAGCTGTCTGGATTTACCCTGCAGAGATCTGAGGAGCAGTTAGACAGACAGACAGACAGATAGTCTAGCTAGCTGTCTGGATTTATCCTGCAGAGATCTGAGGAGCAGTTAACCACAGTCAGGGTTCATACGCATTTTAACCAATACTTTTCCATGACTTTTTGGCAAATTTCCATGACTGTGTGTTCCTGAAAATGTCAGTCGACATTATACAATTAGAATACCAATCTGTGTTAAAGTTTCCCCTCAGAGGTTTGACTATAAAATTAATAATAATGTATGTGGTTCATAGTGGGAGTCGTAATATCGCTCCCCAAATACAACGCTGAGGTTAAGACGATGTGAAAATACATTTATTAAATTCCATGACTTTTGTAAATAATCAGTACTTTTAGCGTGTATAGAGCCAGCATATCTCCACCAGACTCCATGTAAATAATCAGGACTTTTAGTGTGTATAGAGCCAGCATATCTCCACCAGACTCCATGTAAATAATCAGGACTTTTAGTGTATAGAGCCAGCATATTTCCACCAGACTCCATGTAAATAATCAGTACTTTTAGCGTGTATAGAGCCAGCATATCTCCACCAGACTCCATGTAAATAATCAGGACTTTTAGCGTGTATAGAGCCAGCATATCTCCACCAGACTCCATGTAAATAATCAGGACTTTTCCAAAACTTTCTGGGTCTTTTTATGTTTCCAAAACCTTTTTGGTTTGGTCAAATTCCATAACTTTTCCAGGTTTTTTCAAAACGTATGAAACCTCAGAAATCCACCGGATGTTAGAACGCCAACACAAAGAAAGAGGAAGGTGACGGAAATGAGGGACATCTGCAGACTACTTTACCCCTAACAATCAATTTCACAACTATCCCACTCGAAAAGCAGCCCAGTTATAGTAAAATCGTAAATAGGCGCGCAACAATGGCTTGCAAGCGACCATTACACATTTCAAAAGTTGAAGCCCCCTCCTTTAAAGTGTAACTCTCGCCAAAATGCAACCTAGGTTCTTTTATCGCGACAAGATTAACTATTATTTTTTAAACCACTATATCGAATCAAAACATGAGACTATGCTTCAAGTATCACCAGGGGCTCTACACATGAACTCAAGCATTGACAACATTGGTTGTGTACCCAGAGTTTACTAAAAAGAAAGGTTTTCAACTACTCACCGTAGCTCTCAAAACGAATCGATATCAAAACAAGTAGCCCCAGATTTAGTATATCGCTTGTGCATCGGTGTTGTTCATGTGTAGAGCCCCTGGTGATACTTAGAGCAAAGTCTCATGTTGTGTCGAGCCTTCTTAGTGTTTTAAAAAATAGCTATTTTGAGGCTATAGCATAAAAGTGCCCCTAGCTCTCCCATTCAAAAGGCCATTTGACCGAAAATGAAAATATGGTACATCTTAAAATTGGCGCTTCCGTCCTAAATATGCTTTTAAATGAAAGTTTGACTCTGGTACATTCACAAAAAAGACCCTCTGTTGCATTTTGGCGAGAGTTAAGTTTAACGTAGACTAACGGAAATCGGTACACATACGTAACATGTTAAGTCGTACAGAAAAGCTTCTTGGAGCCATACCCTAAAAGCAACAGGAAATTCGCCATTTTTGAATTTACTGTGTGGAATTACTGCATTTTTTTGGCCATTTATTTAGGCGTCGTACATTAACGAACTCCTAGAGATTTCAGCCGATCGACTTCAAATTGGTTCCGTGCAATCTAAAGACCTTAGAGATGAAAAGTTATCAAAAGGGATTGGACTCTGTCTTGACTGTCTCTCATTTGGACTCTGTCTTGACTGTCTCTCATTTGGACTCTGTCTTGACTGTCTCTCATTTGGACTCTGTCTTGACTGTCTCTCATTTGGACTCTGTCTTGACTGTCTCTCATTTGGACTCTGTCTTGACTGTCTCTCATTTGGACTCGGTCTTGACTGTCTCTCATTTGGACTCGGTCTTGACTGTCTCTCATTTGGACTCGGTCTTGACTGTCTCTCATTTAGACTCTGTCTTGACTGTCTCTCATTTGGACTCTGTCTTGACTGTCTCTCATTTGGACTCTGTCTTGACTGTCTCTCATTTGGACTCTGTCTTGACTGTCTCTCATTTGGACTCGGTCTTGACTGTCTCTCATTTGGACTCTGTCTTGACTGTCTCTCATTTGGACTCTGTCTTGACTGTCTCTCATTTGGACTCGGTCTTGACTGTCTCTCATTTGGACTCTGTCTTGACTGTCTCTCATTTGGACTCGGTCTTGACTGTCTCTCATTTAGACTCTGTCTTGACTGTCTCTCATTTGGACTCTGTCTTGACTGTCTCTCATTTAGACTCTGTCTTGACTGTCTCTCATTTAGACTCTGTCTTGACTGTCTCTCATTTGGACTCTGTCTTGACTGTCTCTCATTTGGACTCGGTCTTGACTGTCTCTCATTTAGACTCGGTCTTGACTGTCTCTCATTTGGACTCGGTCTTGACTGTCTCTCATTTGGACTCTGTCTTGACTGTCTCTCATTTAGACTCTGTCTTGAATGTCTCTCATTTGGACTCTGTCTTGACTGTCTCTCATTTGGACTCTGTCTTGACTGTCTCTCATTTGCACTCGGTCTTGACTGTCTCTCATTTGGACTCGGTCTTGACTGTCTCTCATTTGGACTCTGTCTTGACTGTCTCTCATTTGGACTCTGTCTTGACTGTCTCTCATTTAGACTCTGTCTTGACTGTCTCTCATTTGCACTCGGTCTTGACTGTCTCTCATTTAGACTCTGTCTTGACTGTCTCTCATTTGGACTCGGTCTTGACTGTCTCTCATTTAGACTCTGTCTTGACTGTCTCTCATTTAGACTCTGTCTTGACTGTCTCTCATTTGGACTCTGTCTTGACTGTCTCTCATTTGGACTCGGTCTTGACTGTTTCTCATTTGGACTCTGTCTTGACTGTCTCTCATTTGGACTCGGTCTTGACTGTTTCTCATTTGGACTCTGTCTTGACTGTCTCTCATTTGGACTCGGTCTTGACTGTCTCTCATTTGGACTCGGTCTTGACTGTCTCTCATTTGGACTCGGTCTTGACTGTCTCTCATTTAGACTCGGTCTTGACTGTCTCTCATTTGGACTCGGTCTTGACAGTCTCTCATTTGGACTCGGTCTTGACTGTCTCTCATTTGGACTCGGTCTTGACTGTCTCTCATTTGGACTCGGTCTTGACTGTCTCTCATTTGGACTCGGTCTTGACTGTCTCTCATTTGGACTCGGTCTTGACTGTCTCTCATTTGGACTCGGTCTTGACTGTCTCTCATTTAGACTCGGTCTTGACTGTCTCTCATTTGGACTCTGTCTTGACTGTCTCTCATTTGGACTCGGTCTTGACTGTCTCTCATTTGGACTCTGTCTTGACTGTCTCTCATTTGGACTCTGTCTGACTGTCTCTCATTTGGACTCGGTCTTGACTGGCTCTCATTTGGACTCGGTCTGACTGGCTCTCATTTAGACTCTGTCTTGACTGTCTCTCATTTAGACTCTGTCTTAAACTGTCTCTCATTTGGACTCGGTCTTGACTGTGTCTCATTTGGACTCGGTCTTGACTGTCTCTCATTTGCACTCGGTCTTGACTGTCTCTCATTTGGACTCGGTCTTGACTGTCTCTCATTTGCACTCGGTCTTGACTGTCTCTCATTTGGACTCGGTCTTGACTGTCTCTCATTTGGACTCTGTCTTGACTGTCTCTCATTTGGACTCTGTCTTGACTGTCTCTCATTTGGACTCGGTCTTGACTGTCTCTCATTTGGACTCGGTCTTGACTGTCTCTCATTTGGACTCTGTCTTGACTGTCTCTCATTTGGACTCGGTCTTGACTGTCTCTCATTTGGACTCGGTCTTGACTGTCTCTCATTTGGACTCTGTCTTGACTGTCTCTCATTTGGACTCTGTCTTGACTGTCTCTCATTTGGACTCGGTCTTGACTGTCTCTCATTTGGACTCGGTCTTGACTGTCTCTCATTTGGACTCGGTCTTGACTGTCTCTCATTTGGACTCTGTCTAGGGTTAGGGTTAAAATAATCAATTATCTAATTAAAATCAATCTTTTTCCACATTATTTTTAACAAAAACTAGTTTCAAGAGTTCTTCGGTCGTTCATCGCAAAATGGATCTTTGTTTGACTGATCTGATATCAATTATTAAAATCCCCGATAATCCATCTTTTAATACAGTGGTTCCCAAACTTTTTCTGCAGGGCCGCCCCCATTTTGTATATACAAATACGTCCTATATTTTTATTGAATTAAATATTGATAAAATATTTTTGTTTTGACACAGATCTAGCATTGATTTAGATCTCACGGATGAAAGAAGAAGACGAAAAGAAATCTGCCAAATCACTTCTGAAATCAGTTTTATATTTCAGAACTGTCAATCAATTTTTGGGATATTTAAGCTACTGAGGCGGCTCACAATCAGATTTAACACAAGTGGGTCATAAGTGGGGGGAATATGTTTTTGATTATAATGATGAGAAACTAGTAATCAAAAAATAATTAAATTCTGAAGGAAGCCATTCTCTTCATGCGCGCCTCAACTGTGTCAGACACTGATGAAAACGATGGGAGGGAGGGGGGGGGGTGGAGGGAAACTAAAAATAATCAAGTTCTATTTCGCTGCTTAAAAAAAAGGTCACTTTTAACCGTTCTGAGAGTCAAAACCCTCCCAATCGGAGCTCTTTCTTCAGAAACTTTCAGCGTATTTACACTGCATTTACTGTGAATAAGCAGCACGAATGACTGGAGCGAGAAGCAGAAGGATTTCGGTGTGCCGTCAGTGCAGGTTCGCACTGCGGTGCTTTTCCAAACCACAGAGCTGACTCACGGGAAGAATAAAACTCTTGCCCAAATTATTGTGGAGATATTGGTTTCCCACCTAATGGCTCTGTTATTTAGCCAAAGATCTCCCAAGCTCCTGGAAAGGGAAGGCTGACTAAATAGAGTCCTGTAGATTTGTGGGTTAATGTCCTGAAAATAACGTTAATGTGGCAACCAGAAAATAACAACACAAACCCGCTGAGAGGAAGCAGAAATTAGTTTTGGTTAGGGTGGGGGGGGGGATAGGGGAGGTTATATGCTGTACGGATGGAAATACCCTTCATAGAAATGTAAATGCCTCTTTTCGTGAGATGCGCTCAATCTTAGGGATTAAATCGGTTAAAAATCGACAAATTAGTAATGACTGCAATCGGTTGGGATGAGAAATGAATCGTGATGCAGTTTTTCAAACAGCCTAGGGCGTACTCTACTTTAGATTTCACTTGTTTGACTTCAGATGTCACTACGTCTTCTTAGTTAATTTATTTGAAGATATATATTTTCTATTTATTTAGTTATTTTGATGTGTTTTAGAAATCTATTATTTTTTTTATTTAATTTTTGTTATTTAAGATGAAATACAATTTCAGTGGCACTTTTTATGAGAGGAGAGGGATAGACCTATTTGTTATAGAGTAAGATCCTTTTTGTTAAACCAGAAACAGTGCCAAAATTGCCATTGCCAAACCCACCAGACTCCATGTAAATAATCAGTACTTTTAGTGTGTATAGAGCCAGCATATCTCCACCAGACTCCATGTAAATAATCACTACTTTTAGTGTATATAGAGCCAGCATATTTCCACCAGACTCCATGTAAATAATCAGGACTTTTAGTGTGTATAGAGCCAGCATATTTCCACCAGACTCCATGTAAATAATCAGGACTTTTAGCGTGTATAGAGCCAGCATATCTCCACCAGACTCCATGTAAATAATCAGGACTTTTAGTGTGTATACAGCCAGCATATTTCCACCAGACTCCATGTAAATAATCAGTACTTTTAGTGTGTATAGAGCAGCATATTTCCACCAGACTCCATGTAAATAATCAGGACTTTTAGTGTGTATAGAGCCAGCATATTTCCACCAGACTCCATGTAAATAATCAGGACTTTTAGTGTGTATAGAGCCAGCATATTTCCACAAAACTCCATGTAAATAATCAGGACTTTTAGCGTGTATAGAGCCAGCATATGGTGGAATTTGGCGATGGCAATTTCTGAGCTGTTTCATGTTAAACAAAAAGGATCTTACTCTTTAACTAAAAGGTCTATCTCTGTAGGGATCCTTTCCATAATGTTGTCAGCCAAAAAAGCCACAAAAACCTCAGAATAACCTGAGCTGGTCAGTTGACTGCCTACTGCTGCTTGTCTAGCTTAATATGTTCCCATCAGTCACTTAGAAGTAAGAAAACATGGAAAATTAGGGTTGAATAATACCGGAGTTACCCTTTAATTACCTAAGCCAAAAAATTGAAAACCCAGCAGCTGATTGGACGAACGCGTCACATGGGTCATGGCGGCTCGTTCAGAATACGATCTCATATTGTTCTAAAATAGGTTTAAGCATTTTACGTGAGAAATAGGCCGTTTGTCTCTGTGTGTGTGTGTCTGTGTGTGTGTGTGTCTCTTTG
Source organism: Perca fluviatilis (assembly GCF_010015445.1). Taxonomy (NCBI): domain Eukaryota; kingdom Metazoa; phylum Chordata; class Actinopteri; order Perciformes; family Percidae; genus Perca; species Perca fluviatilis. Next base: position 32,923,177 of record NC_053124.1, read on the forward strand.
TGTGTCTCTGTGTGTGTGTGTCTCTCTGTGTGTGTCTGTGTGTGTGTGTGTGTCTGTGTGTGTCTCTTTGTGTGTCTCTGTGTGTGTGTGTCTCTTTGTGTGTCTCTGTGTGTGTCTCTAGTTAGCTTAGCGTAGTGAATGGAATCCTATGTTGCCGGTTAGCATGTTGTGAGTAAAAGTGAGCCGACAAAAGACAATAAAACCTAATAACTTGCACTGAGACAACAAATGCGTTGGCCGACCTATCTACAGCCAGGGTAGACCGTGATAAGAACTATTTCAACAAACAGGTGGCGTATTCCTTTAAAACGTCTTCACTAATGCAACCGAAAGCCCCTTTTAACAGTATGAGAAAATACAAAACTTCTAATATTGAATATGAATACAGTACCTGCCAGCAAACCGGTCTTGGATCTCATCATGCTGTTGACTGCTGAGGCTGTTAGCGCGCTGCTCCATTAGCCAGCCCAACTCAACCTCCAACACCTTACTGCTGCTGTTGTTGCTGGGGGGAGCGATTTTGGGGGAGCACACAGGCAGCCCCTGCCCTCCGTTCACGCCATTGTTGTGAAAAAGTTCTGCCAGCTCCATGCTGCCGCTCTGCAGCCGGCTGTCGGTGAACCAGCGGGCGAGTTCGGCGCGTCCTGTCCGACCCTCCAGTTGGCTGAACTCCTCAGGGGAAGGCCACCGCGTTTGAGCAAAATTGTCCTTGAGGAGTGCCAGGGATCGGCTGTCTGGAGGCACTGAGCAGGAATTTGGGTTAGGGATAGAGGGGGCAATGATGGGCAGGGTGGAAGAGGGTGGAAGAAGGCTTTTAAGATGGCTGACACCAGCGCTTGGTTTGTGAATCCCATTCAGCTGTAGAGTTTGGTGTTGCTGTTGTTGCTGATGTAGTCGTTTCTTGGCGATGGCAGCCACGTCGCCGGCGTCCATCCTCTTAGTGCCCATGGAGTTCAGAAGAGCTTGTTCAAGGTTGTCGCGCAGTGCTCGGCGCTCCACAAACCAGCTGTCGATTTCCTGGTGGGACAGTCGGGTGGTGCCGGCCAGATTGTCCACATCGCTGAGTGTAGGGAAGCTGTTCCTCAAGAAGTTCTCCTCCAAGATCTTTAGCTGTTCTGCCGTCTTTCCTTTCATCCTCTCCAGCAAGGGGAATTGGGTAAGCACCAAGGACTTTTGCTGAAAGTCTGTTTTCAGCGCTGCTGGCAGCTCGCTGCCATCCAAATGCATGACCCCATTGTTGTGAGCGAGAGAGGTTTGATTGTGGGGCCGTTTCCCATCCCTGCGAGATGTCCCGTTGGCCTCCGCTAGAGGAGTGAGCACCTTATCTCCTCTGGGGTAGCTGGCTTTCACCTCCACTCGTTGCTGCTCTTTTAGCTTCTTGCTATCCAACGGAAACCCTGGAATCTGGGATGGGGCTTTAGCCGGAGCACGAATGGACTGGATAATGGTCGGCCTCCTTATGTGTGGGGCGTTAAGCGGTGGGGAGTTCGTCAGCTTCAGATCAGCAGCTGACAAAGCGTGGGTATTCGGGTGCTTTTCTTTGGAAGTGATGGGCGAATTAAGAGGAAAAAGTAACGTGTTTTTAAACGGCGGGGCAAAAATAGGCGGGGGAACTATCAGCGGCCTTGTTAAAGACTCTGGAAAGACTATGGAGGGCAGCGACACCACCGGCTTCGTTTTGGGGTTTCCCAACGTCGAGAGAACCTTCCCTTTGGACAACGAAGACGGTGATAACGGCGACGATGGCGGCGGCATTAAAGGCACAGTAGCGCATAGCCTCTTCAGCTCCGTGGTCACCAGAGGGACTGCTACAGGTCTCTTTGTCTCCATGGGAACAGGAGGTGGAGCCATTGGGAGGCGGTCTTTCGGGGGAGGAGGGGGCGGAGGAGCCATGAGGCCCCTGTCTTTAGCCTCGCCAGAATGAGGGGCGACTGCCATGATGGGCCGCTTAGACTCCGGGCCGAACACCGTCGTCAGGTGTGTTGGCAGGGACCGTTTAAGGGAAGAGATGGAGCCAATCGCTGGAGAGTTCGTGGTGGCGACTACACTTAACCCATTGGACGCGGATGTCCGGACATAACTCGCATGCCCGACTGTAGTGTGGACAAAGGACTGCTGGGAGGATTTGGCGGTTGACGGTTGCGAGATTGGGGGGTTGTCAGGCAGGACGGTGAACGTGTGATGTGTGGGAGGGATGGAGCCATTGAACATCTTCTTCCTGGCTTCTTCCACCTCCTCTGGGGACCAGGTGATGCCTTGCTTAAGCCGCTGGGTGGTGAACCAGACTTTGATCTGGTCCTCCGGGTGCTTGGAGGCAGCGGTCAGCCACGACAACTCAGCGTGCGTCGGGTAAGGGAACTTGCTAAAGGAGGTGATCAACGTCAAATTGTCGTCTAGAGAAGGGTTGTATTTGGTGGTGTTCAAGGGAACAGCTATTTTTGGTACAGAGTTAAAGTTAGGCGGGCGCTGGAGCATCGGGGTGACATGTGAGAGCCCTTGGAGGATGGTCGGTTCGGGGATGATGACCGTTCCATTGACGTTCACCGCTGTGATTTGATTCTTCTGGATCAGGCCGTCCCGCTTGCTTTTCAGTTCGCTCCCTTGATAGGGCGACTGGGTATTGCCCGCGGTTTTCACTGCGGTCGATACGCAAGACGGAAGCGTTTCGTCCCGTTCGCCTCTCGCGTCGCATTCGACTGAATTGTCCTTGCCTTCGATTGTCTGCTCTAAGATAGTCTGATTGTTCACTTTTACCCTCTTGAACTTGAAGTCCGTCTCGCCCGGGTGCCGGCTCTCGTTGTGCTCTGTGAGCGAGTCGAACTTCTTGGTGTTGAAGTTGCAGACCGCGCAGAGGTACAACGGATTGAGGATGACGTTAGGGTGGCTGGAGTCCACGTGGTCTTTAAATTCGTTCAGGTTCTGCGTTGAAAACGGGCAGTATTTGCACTCGTAGCCTCTGGGCTGCTGTTTCTGGGACGCGGGGTCACATTCGACCCCTTCCCTGTTCTTGTCCTTCTCCTCCGTGGCTTCGACATGTTCAACGACAGAAGGTTGGTCTATGTCGCTGGACCGATCCTCTTGTTCTAATGGCTCAGGATTCTGATTTTCCACAGGTTTTCGAAACGTCTGCTGGTCTGGATTCTCTGAAGGCTCCCGCTGGGGGTCTTGACTCTTTTCTGATTGTTCTTTCTCCGTCGCATCGTCGTCCGCCGATACTCCCGCGTCCATCACCTCCTCGGGGTCGTCTTGCTCTTCGGGAACGTCGCTGACGACCCGCACCATGCAAGGGGTGGAGGACTTTCTTCGACTGGACATGCTGGTGATAGTTGTGGTGCTGGTGTTGCTGATTGCCTTGAAGATAGTGCAGGTTTTGGGTGCTGCTGCTGCTGCTGCTGGTGCTGGTGCTTTCTGAAAAGGGCTTCACTGGGGTGGATCAGAGCTGATGGTTGTGGATACTGGTAGGTGGGTGGAGTTGGAGTCTCCAGCGTGCGAGAGGGAGGGCGATAACCGGCTGACGGTGCCGGCCGAGGACCGGTTGTGCAGTGGCGTCTCCCGCTCACTGGCAGTGTCAGCTACCGACCTGGGCGTCATGGGAGGGCATCACAGACAACAAGGGCGCTCAAGCTGCGCAGAGACAAACAGAAAGAGAGAGGGAGAGGGAGAGAGAGAGAGAGAGAGAGAAAATGGCATGTTAATATTGTTTGTGTTCAGCAAGCTGCGCAGCAGCCACTTGGGGGAAAAGACTAAAAGCAGAGAAAAATACATGTTAGGAAAAACACAGAGAGAAGTCATGTTGATATTGTTTGTGTGTGTGCGTGTGTTTGTGTGTGTGTGTGTGAAGTGATGTGCTGCATTCACCAAGAATAAGACAAAGAACGAGACGAATGCATGATGGGCAATGACAGAAGGGTAAAAAATAGAAGATAATTTGCACTTTTTGTAAACAGGCAAAACTATGCTTTTGGTTCAATTTGTTTGAGAGATGTGAGATCAGCACGGTGTCGAGGATAAAAGACGGCAACATCAACAGATTCTCATTCTCGCTGGGGTCACTTGTTCTGAAAATATATGCAGCGTTGTACTATTGTGCGCTTTGGATCAAATGTTCCTTTTCGACGACAGTAAGTTGGGTATGAAGCAAACTGAAATATTTATGACTGAATACTGCAACTTTAGGCGTTTCCTTAAGCGTAGAAAACTAATCAAAATGTAATCAATCAGTCAATCGACAGTAAAATTGAGCTATGAAATTACATTTCAGCTTCTGAAATATGTTGATGATTTGCTGATGATCCGATCAAGACGACAATCATTTGTTTGATATGTACATTTTTGTACAAATATTTGGGTTTATTTAGACTACTGATCAGACAAAACCAGAAATACAACAACAACAACAACAATATATTAAACCTAAACTGCAAAAAAGCTCTCAAAATAAAAGTCTCCAAAACCCGACTGAATTACTGTGTAATAGTCCATAATATTAGCTCGTCTATGCACCCGCGAGGGTACATTTGATAAATTGTGTGTATGCTTTCATTTCAGATGGTCACGAATGTGGAAAAATCTGGGAAATGTGAAACCTATTTATTGTTTTTTGGAGATATATATATACACAGTATGTCCCATGTTTTGGGAGAGAGGCTCAGAGAGCACAGATGAGACAGATATTGATAAAGGGATTGACTATAATAACACAAATACACCCCGTGGAGCTTTTCAGGCTGTTACACAACTCCACATCAAAGATTTTTATTTTGATAAGCAACATGACATTTTGCAGGCCCGTTCCTCTCCCCTCTTCCTCTAAAGTCCGCGTCAGGTTTTTCTGTGGGTGCAGATTGCGTCCACGTTTCCTTCGCTTGTTACCCCCCGTCCTCGCGTCACAATAAGGGCCAGACACGTTGAGTTTATCGACATGCTTTTATTTAACAAAAAAAAGTAAATTAACTTTGTATCATTGCACGTCTCATGTAGCTTTCTATGAAGAAAATGTAATGTCCACAACACTGCTTAAACTCCCATATTTAATATAAATGCATATACTTGCAACGTTTCGACCCTACTGGGTCTTCTTCAGGCAAAAAGAAGAAGACCCAGTAGGGTCGTGTAGCGGAGTAGAAGTAGAAAGTGGGCATGAAAAGAAAAATACTCAAGTAAAAGTACAAGTACCTTAACATTTGTAGTAAGTACAGTACTTGAGTAAATGTACTTAGTTACATTCCACTGCTGCAAAGCCGAGGCCAAAAGTGAAAAATGAAGCCATGGGCGACTGACTGACTGACAACTTGGAAGCGAGACGAAAATTAAGTTGAATCCACTTTGAGTGCCACTTAATCAGGACGCGCTGTTCCAGGCCAATCACGTGCTAATGCAATAAATTGTGAAGAGTCCAAAGTAACTACAAACGACAAAAAAAAAGAAGGGAAGAAGAAAGTCTCCAAACCCCATTAAAAAGACATTAAGCATCTTTTCATAGGATAATTACCCTGTAATCATGTAATAAGAGAGACTCAGTGATCAGATCTCCTGACAGCTATCATCCACACAATGGAAGAGAGGGAGAGAGGGAGAAAAAAGATGGAGATGGAGAGAGAGAGAGGAGAGGAGAGGGGGGAGAGAGAGAGGAGAGAGAGAGGAGAGAGAAGGAGAGAAAGAGACAGGGAGAGAAGGAGAGAGAGAGACAGGGAGAGAAGGAGAGAGAGAGAGGAGAGAGAGAGGAGAGCGAGAGACATAAAGAGAAGGAAAGAGAGGAGAGATAGGGAGAGAGAGAGAGAGAGGAGAGAGAGGAGAGAGAGAGAGAGAGAGAGAGGAGAGAGAGAGAGAGAGAAGAGAGAGAAAAGAGAGAGAGACAGAGAGAGAGAGAGAGAGAGAGAGAGAATAACAGGTATGAATAAATATAGGAAAAGAGAGAGACAGGATTAAAATTAAAAGGGCAAAAGCAGGTAAAATGGGAAGAGAAAGAGGGAGGAAGAGTGATATAAAAAGAGAATGAGACAGTGGGGAAGAAGCACAGAGATAAAGGAGGGGGGGAGGGGATGGGGGGAGAGAGGGAGAGAGAAAGAGAAAGAGGGGATAGTCTAAAAACTTCCACGCCGATGAAAGAGAATGGGCACAAAGCAGTAGACGTTTTAACTAGGCCACGGCCCGGCAGACAGAAAGAGAAAGAGATAGAAGGAGAGAGAGAGAGAGAGAGAGAGAGAGAGAGAGAGAGAGAGAGAGAAGAGAGAGGGAGAGAGAAGAGAGAGAGGAGAGAGAGAGAGAGAGAGAGAGAGAGAGAGAGAAAGAGAGCGAGAGGGAAAGAGAAGAGAGAGAGAAGAGAGAGAGGGAGACAGAGACAGAGACAGAGAGGAGAGAGAGAGACAGAGAGAGGAGAGAGAAAGAGAGCGAGAGGGAGAGAGAAGAGAGAGAGGAGAGAGAGAGGGAGACAGAGACAGAGAGGAGAGAGAGAGACAAAGAGAGGAGAGAGAGAGATACAGAGAGAGAGAGAGAGAGAGAGAGAGAGAGAGGAAGGAGAGGAGAAAGAGAGAGAGACAGAGAGACGAGAGAGACAGAGAGAGAGAGAGAGGGGAGACAGAGCGAGAGGAGAGCGGGAGAGAGAGAGAGAGAGAGAGAGAGAGAGAGAGAGAGAGAGAGGGAGAGAGAGAGAGAGAGGGAGAGAGAGAGAGAGACAGAGAGAGACAGAGAGAGAGAGAGAGAGAGAGAGAGAGAGGGAGAGAAGGAGAGAGAGAGACAGGAAGAGGAGAGCGAGAGAGAGAGAGAAGACAGTGAAAGGAAAGGAGAGAAGAACTAGACAAAAGGAGGAAAGAAAGCAGATAAAGAGGAGGAGGAGGAGGAGAGAGGGACAACAGAGTATTTAAAGAGGCGCACAGAGAGGAAAGATGAACAGAAGAAGAAAAGAGGCCGACGAAAGAGACGAAAGCATTTCCAACTGACAGAAGCTTTAAACAGAAAACAATGTCATTTAAAAAGGAGATTTTTTTGTGCTTTTTTTTCATCTTCTTCTTCTTCTGCAAAGTTGAAAAGGTGTCCCAATTCATCAGAGGGGGTGGTTTTTATTTGCCAAAGAAATATTGAGCTTTTTTTCAACATTTAATTAGTATCGCGGGCAAGCTGTTATTGGTCCACCGGTGCCACTTAATGTTGGACACACAGTACAGGCCAAAAGTTTGGACACACCTTCTCATTCAATGTGTTTCCTTTTTATTTTCATGACTATTTACATTGTAGATTCTCACTGAAGGCATCAAAACTATGAATGAACACATATGGAATTATGTACTTAACAAAAAAGTGTGAAATAACTGAAAACATGTCTTATATTTTAGATTCTTCAAAGTAGCCACCCTTTGCTTTTTTGATAACTCTGCAAACCCTTGGTGTTCTCTCAATGAGCTTCATGAGGTAGTCACCTGAAATGGTTTTACCTTCACAGGTGTGCTTTGTCAGGGTTCATTAGTGGAATTATTTCCCTTATTAATAAAAAAAGCAAAGGGTGGCTACTTTGAAGAATCTAAAATATAAGATATGTTTTCAGTTATTTCACACTTTTTTTTACATTTTTGTGGCTGTTTTTTACGTTTTTGTCACTTTTTCCGACGTTTTTTTGGCTTTTTCCGACATTTTCGTGTTTTTTCCGACGTTTTTGTCACTTTTTCCGACATTTTCGTGGCTTTTTCCGACATTTTTGTGGCTTTTTCCAACATTTTCGTGTTTTTTTCCGACATTTTTGTGGCTTTTTCTGACGTTTTTATTAATAAGGGAATAACTTCCTCTAATGAACCCTGACAAAGCACACCTGTGAAGGTAAAACCATTTCAGGTGACTACCTCATGAAGCTCATTGAGAGAACACCAAGGGTTTGCAGAGTTATCAAAAAAAGCAAAGGGTGGCTACTTTGAAGAATCTAAAATATAAGACATGTTTTCAGTTATTTCACACTTTTTTGTTAAGTACATAATTCCATATGTGTTCATTCATAGTTTTGATGCCTTCAGTGAGAATCTACAATGTAAATAGTCATGAAAATAAAGAAACACATTGAATGAGAAGGTGTGTCCAAACTTTTGGCCTGTACTGTATTTCCAGCTCTCACACTGCTGGCACGACAGACACTGTTTTCAGACATTTTCTGAGCATCCAGAGTCCTGTTTTTGAAACAGTTGCATCGTGCAACGAGACTGAACTAATTACGGTGTTATAAATCAGATGCATTTACAGTACAGGCCAAAAGTTTGGACACACCTTCTCATTCAATGCGTTTCCTTTATTGTCATGAAAAAAGCAAAGGGTGGCTACTTTGAAGAAACTAGAATATAAGACATGTTTTCAGTTATTTCACACCTTTCTTGTTAAGTACATAATTCCACATGTGTTCGTTCACAGTTTTAATAATAATAATAATAATAAATTGTATTTGTATTGCACTTGAGGAACACATCTCAAAGTGCTACAGGTGCACAGATAAAAACAGTATACATTAAAACAGTTAAAAACAAGACAGCAAGAAAACAAAGATTATATTAAGAAAATAAGTGGGTCTTTAGTTTTAATTTTTTTAAAAACCTCTATGGCAGGGGTCACCAACCTTTTCTAAACTGAGAGCTACTTCATGGGTATTGAGTCATACGAAGGGCTACCAGTTTGATACACTCTTCTGAAACAACAAATGTGCTCAGTTTGCCTTTAGTTATAAAAGATTATTAATGATTAATGATGGTTATATATGATTATTAATAGTTATATATGGTTATTAATGATTAATGCTACTCATCTATGTGAAGACACTGGTCATGTTAATGATTTCTCACAATAATTATCAACAATGACTTAACAAGGTGGGAAACAGATGATATCAATATTCAATTTTCATTTTTAGAACAGGACTGAGGGCTACTCATGTGGTCCTTGGGGGGCTACCAGTGGAGTTTATGGAGGATGGGTGTGATGTGATCGAATTTGCGCACCCTCATCAGGACCCTGGCTGCACAATTCTGAATGTACTGCAGTCTCTGCAGGCTCTTGCCAGGAATCCCGATGAGGAGTGCATTGCAGTAGTCGAGCCTGAGTTTTGATGCCTTCAGTGAGAATCTACAATGTAAACAGTCATGAAAATAAAGAAACACATTGAATGAGAAGGTGTGTCCAAACTTTTGGCCTGTACTGTACATCGTACTGTTTAAAAAAAAAGGCAAACTTCAAATGAATGAGATTTCCCCCGAAGAAAGCAAGCTGCGGCACATCGTTCGGTTTACCCGGTCCGGTTTAAAATCGGTCTAAAATAAAAAAACAAAATTGTTCCCCTAATACTGTATCTGACGTCTCTTTTATATAGACCTTAGTGGTCCCCTAATACTGTATCTGAAGTCTCTTTTATATAGACCTTAGTGGTCCCCTAATACTGTATCTGAAGTCTCTTTTATATAGACCTTAGTGGTCCCCTAATACTGTATCTGAAGTCGCTTTTATATAGACCTTAGTGGTCCCCTAATACTGTATCTGAAGTCTCTTTTATATAGGCCTTAGTGGTCCCCTAATACTGTATCTGAAGTCTCTTTTATATAGACCTTAGTGGTCCCCTAATACTGTATCTGAAGTCGCTTTTATATAGACCTTAGTGGTCCCCTAATACTGTATCTGAAGTATCTTTTATATAGACCTTAGTGGTCCCCTAATACTGTATCTGAAGTCTCTTTTATATAGACCTTAGTGGTCCCCTAATACTGTATCTGAAGTATCTTTTATATAGACCTTAGTGGTCCCCTAATACTGTACCTGAAGTCTCTTTTATATAGACCTTAGTGGTCCCCTAATACTGTATCTGAAGTCTCTTTTATATAGACCTTAGTGGTCCCCTAATACTGTATCTGAAGTCTCTTTTATATAGACCTTAGTGGTCCCCTAATACTGTACCTGAAGTCTCTTTTATATAGGCCTTAGTGGTCCCCTAATACTGTATCTGAAGTCTCTTTTATATAGGCCTTAGTGGTCCCCTAATACTGTATCTGAAGTCTCTTTTATATAGACCTTAGTGGTCCCCTAATACTGTATCTGAAGTCTCTTTTATATAGACCTTAGTGGTCCCCTAATACTGTACCTGAAGTATCTTTTATATAGACCTTAGTGGTCCCCTAATACTGTACCTGAAGTATCTTTTATATAGACCTTAGTGGTCCCCTAATACTGTACCTGAAGTATCTTTTATATAGACCTTAGTGGTCCCCTAATACTGTATCTGAAGTCTCTTTTATATAGACCTTAGTGGTCCCCTAATACTGTACCTGAAGTATCTTTTATATAGACCTTAGTGGTCCCCTAATACTGTATCTGAAGTCTCTTTTATATAGACCTTAGTGGTCCCCTAATACTGTATCTGTATCTTATGACCTCATAAGGAGAAGATTCCTGATTGGTCCATCTGAGCTTTCATTTTCTCAAAGGCAGAGCAGGATACCCAGGGCTCGGTTTACACCTATCACCATTTCTAGCCACTGGGGGACCATAGGCAGGCTGGGGGGGAACTCATATTAATGTTAAAAACCCTCATAAAGTGACATTTTCATGCCATGGGACCTTTAAATAAAAATCAAAACAGCGACTTTAAGAGACTTTATTTTTCTGCAGCAGAAAGCTGAGGCTTCGGTCTTTCACGTCATCACGTTTTACGCTGATGATGCAGTCATAACGTTACGTAACATTCGGTCCCAAAAACGGGCTCATAACAAACGATGGCGACAGAGTATTTCCCCCTTAACGGCCGCGTGACACAGCCATCTTCTAACCGTATACAAACTGGGAACTATATTCTCAGAAAGGCGAAGCTTCGGTGCTTCTCAGGTGCTGCAAGCATATCACTCCACCCAAGTAGCAGAGAGTAGCCTTCTGAGAATATAGTTCTCTGGTTACCTCCAGGATCTGTGCTAAGCTAGGCTAGATGGAGCCGGTTACCTCCAGGATCTGTGCTAAGCTAGGCTAGATGGAGCCGGTTACCTCCAGGATCTGTGCTAAGCTAGGCTAGATGGAGCTGGTTACCTCCAGGATCTGTGCTAAGCTAGGCTAGATGGAGCCGGTTACCTCCAGGATCTGTGCTAAGCTAGGCTAGATGGAGCCGGTTACCTCCAGGATCTGCGCTAAGCTAGGCTAGGTGGAGCCGGTTACCTCCAGGATCTGCGCTAAGCTAGGCTAGGTGGAGCCGGTTACCTCCAGGATCTGCGCTAAGCTAGGCTAGGTGGAGCCGGTTACCTCCAGGATCTGCGCTAAGCTAGGCTAGATGGAGCCGGTTACCTCCAGGATCTGTGCTAAGCTAGGCTAGATGGAGCCGGTTACCTCCAGGATCTGTGCTAAGCTAGGCTAGATGGAGCTTAAAAAAACATGATGGACTCTTCAGAAGAGGTCATTATCTTCACTCGAGTTTCTGCGCGGGAAAAGTTGCCGGACGCCACAATCTTCTGAACATAGTCCTACTGAGAAACACAGAGAGAGCTGTGTGGTTGTGCCGATAGTCTTAATTAGCTTCTCTAATTAGCAACTCATTTGGCAACGGCTCAAATGTAACGCACGTTCCTTAATATCAAAAAGTTACCGCACTAAAGCTTCAACACTGGCCCAAATCTTAACGTATAATAATGTGATTATATAATGTGATTTCCCTTCATGTTGTCTACTTCCAAAACATGTTGGTTTCCTTAAAAAAAAAATACTTTGCCAGAGACCCAAGTGCTGCTGACAGAGGGTGAAGTGCACGGGAAGAAGAGATAAAACAAGAGGAGAAAGAAACGAGTGTGGGAGGAGGTGAAGAGAAGAGAGCAGAGGGTGCATGTATAGGAAGGAGTGGGGGAGAATGAGTGTGTCGGAGCCAAAAGTAAAAGAAGAGAAGAAAGTAGCTCGGATCAACAGAAAAAAAGGGAAAAGGCCGAGAGAATGTAGCAGGAGATAGAAAGTAGAGCAACAGAGAGAGAGAGAGAGAGAGAGAGGTGGAAGAGGTATTCAGATCCTTTATTACTGCGGTAAAAGTACAAATACCACACTATAAAAATACTCTGTATTGAAAATGTAACTTCAGTAAAAATCTGTAAGTATCATCAGAAAAATGTAGTTGAAGTATTAAAAGTAAAGAAGAATCCTCCCATTGTAGAAAGTGTAAAGTAGAAAGTAGGTAAGTAAACTTTAATAAACGAGAAAATCGTGACCCGTGCACGAAATAAACGAGAAAATTGTGACTTGTACACATAATAAACGAGAAAATCGTGACTTGTACACAAAATAAACAAGAAAATCGTGACCTGTACACGAAATAAACGAGAAAATCGTGAATTGTACACAAAATAAACAAGAAAATCGTGACCTGTACACGAAATAAACGAGGAAATCGTGACCTGACACCGAAATAAGCGGAAAATCCGTGACCTGTACCACAAAAATCGTGACCTGTGCCGCGAAATAAGCGAAAATCGTGACCTGTACCACGAAATGAACGAAAATCGTGACCTATACCACGAAATTGTGACCTGTACACAAAATAAACGAGAAAATCGTGACCTGTACACGAAAATCGTGACCTGTGCACAAAAATAAAAGGAAAATCGTGACCTATACACAAAATAAACGAGAAAATCGTGACCTGTACCGCAAAATCGTGACCTATTACCGCGCAATAAGCGAAAATCGTGACCTGTACCCGCGAATAAGCGAAAATCGTGACCTGTACACAAAAAACGAGAAAATCGTGACATGTACACAAAATAAACGAGGAAATCGTGACCTGTACACGAAATAAACGAGAAAATCGTGACCTGTACATGAAATAAACAAGAAAATCGTGACCTGTACACGAAATAAACGAGAAAATCGTGACCTGTACATGAAAATCGTGACCTGTGCACGAAATGAACGAGAAAATCGTGACCTGTGCACGAAATAAACAAGAAAATCGTGACCTGTACACGAAATAAACGAGAAAATCGTGACCTGTACACGAAAATCGTGACCTGTGCACGAAATAAACGAGAAAATCGTCACCTGTACACGAAAATCGTGACCTGTGCACGAAATAAACGCGAAAATCGTGACCTGTACACAAAATAAACGAGAAAATTGTGACCTGTACAAAAAATAAACGAGAAAATCGTCACCTGTACACGAAATAAACAAGGAAATTGTGACCTGTACACGAAATGAACGAAAAAATCGTGACATGTACATGAAAATTGTGACCTGTACACGAAATAAACGAGAAAATCGTGACCTGTACACGAAAATCGTGACCTGTGCACAAAAATAAACGAGAAAATCGTGACCTATACACGAAATAAACGAGAAAATCGTGACCTGTACACGAAAATCGTGACCTGTGCACGCAATAAACGAGAAAATCGTGACCTGTGCACGAAATAAACGAGAAAATCGTGAACTGTACACAAAAGAAATGAGAAAATCGTGACCTGTACACAAAATAAACGAGGAAATCGTGACCTGTACACGAAATAAACAAGGAAATCGTGACCTGTACATGAAATAAACAAGAAAATCGTGACCTGTACACGAAATAAACGAGAAAATCGTGACCTGTACATGAAAATCGTGACCTGTGCACGAAATGCACGAGAAAATCGTGACCTGTGCACGAAATAAACAAAGAAATCGTGACCTGTACACGCGAAATAAGCGGAAAATCGTGACCTGTACCGCGAAATCTTGACCTGTGGACGCGAAATAACGAAAAAATCGTCACCTGTACACGAAAATCGTGACCTGTGCACGAAATAAACGAGAAAATTGTGACCTGTACAAAAAATAAACGAGAAAATCGTCACCTGTACACGAAATAAACAAGGAAATTGTGACCTGTACACAAAATGAACGAGAAAATCGTGACATGTACATGAAAATTGTGACCTGTACACGAAATAAACGAGAAAATCGTGACCTGTACACGAAAATCGTGACCTGTGCACAAAATAAACAAGAAAATCGTGACCTATACACGAAATAAACGAGAAAATCGTGACCTGTACACGAAAATCGTTGACCGTGACGCATAATAGAGAAAATCGTGATACAGTACACGAAATAAACGAGAAAATCGTGACCTGTACACAAAGAAACGAGAAAATCGTGACCTGTACACAAAATAAGCGAGGAAATCATGACCTGTACCACAGAATAAACAAAAGGAAAAAATTGTTGTATTCAGAAATAAAGGAAAATCGTGACCTAGTACTACGAAATAAACGAAAATCATTGACCTGTATACATGAAAATGCGTGACCTGTGACAGAAATGACACGAAAATCGTGACCTATTACGCAAAATAAACAAAGAAAATCGTGACCTGTACGGGAATATAACGGAAAATCGTGACCTGTACAAAACGAGAAAATGTTGACTGTACCCGAAATAAACGAAAATGTTAGACCTAGTACCTATTAAAAAATCGTGACCTGTGCGCAAACCACGAAATAAATGAGAAAATCTTGACCTGTACCTACGAAATCGTGACCTGTTACAAAAAAGTGTGACCTGTGTACCGAAATAAACGAGAAAATGCGTGACCTGTACCACGAAATAAATGAGAAAATCTTGACCTGTACAATCATTGATACTATTGAAATCGTGACCTGTTAGCGCCAAATAAATGAAAATCGTGACCTGTACACAAAAATAAACGAGAAAATCAGTAACCTGTACCGCGAAATCGTGACCTGTGCCGCAAAATAAAGAAAATCTTGACCTCTACATGAAATGAACGAGAAAATCGTGACCTGTGCACGAAATAAACAAGAAAATCGTGACCTGTACACGAAATAAACGAGAAAATCGTGACCTGTACACGAAATAAACGAGAAAATCGTGACCTGTACACGAAAATCGTGACCTGTGCACGAAATAAACGAGAAAATCGTGACCTGTACAAAAATAAACGAAATCCTGACCTGTACACGAAATAAGCGAAAATCATTGACCTGTAACCACGAAATAAACGAGAAAATCGTGACCTGTACTACCGAAATAAAGCGAAAATCGTGACCTGTACCCGAAAAAACGAAAAATCGTGACCAATACACGAAAATCGTGACCTGTGCACAAAATAAACGCGAAAATCGTGACCTGTTACGCGAAATAAATGAGAAAATCGTGCTTAGTACCACGAAAATCGTTGATACGCGCGGAATAAAGCGAAAATCGTGACCTTGTACACAAAATAAACAAGAAAATCGTGACCTGTACCGAAATAAACGAGAAAATCGGTGATACAATACCGAAAATCGTGACCTGTGTACCGCGAAATAAACGGAAAATGCGTCCCATCTTACCACGAAATAAACGAGAAAATCGTCACCTGTACACGAAAATCGTGACCTGTGCACGAAATAAACGAGAAAATCGTATCCTGAACACCACGAAAATCGTGACCTGTGCCGAGAAATAACGAAAATCATTACTGTATTACACAAAATAAACGAGAAAATCGTGACCTGTACACAAAATAAACGAGAAAATCGTGACCTGTGCACGAAATAAACGAGAAAATCGTGACCTGTACACGAAATAAACAAGAAAATCGTGACCTGTGCACGAAATAAACGAAGAAATCGTGACCTGTAGACGAAATAAATGAGAAAATCTTGACCTGTACACGAAATCGTGACCTGTACACGAAATCGTGACCTGTGCACGAAATAAACGAGAAAATCGTGACCTGTACACGAAATAAATGAGAAAATCGTGACCTGTGCACGAAATAAACGAGGAAATCGTGACCTGTACACGAAATAAATGAGAAAATCTTGACCTGTACACGAAATCGTGACCTGTACACGAAATTGTGACCTGTGCACGAAATAAACGAGAAAATCGTGACCTGTACACGAAATAAATGAGAAAATCGTGACCTGTACACGAAATCGTGACCTGTACACGAAATCGTGACCTGTGCATGAAATAAACGAGAAAATCGTGACCTGTACACAAAATAAACGAGAAAATCGTAACCTGTACACGAAAATCGTGACCTGTGCACGAAATAAACGAGAAAATCGTGACCTCTACATGAAATGAACGAGAAAATCGTGACCTGTGCACAAAAATAAACAAGAAAATCGTGACCTGTACACAAAATAAACGAGAAAATCGTGACCTGTACACGAAATAAACGAGAAAATCGTGACCTGTACACGAAATAAACGAGAAAATCGTGACCTGTACACAAAATAAACGAGAAAATCGTGACCTGTACACAAAATAAACGCGAAAATCCTGACCTGTACACGAAATAAACGCGAAAATCGTGACCTGTACACGAAATAAACGAGAAAATCGTGACCTGTACACGAAATAAAACGCGAAAATCGTGACCTGTGCACGAAAAAAACGAGAAAATCGTGACCTGTACACGAAAATCGTGACCTGTGCACAAAATAAACGAGAAAATCGTGACCTGTGCACGAAATAAATGAGAAAATCGTGACCTGTACACGAAAATCGTGACCTGTGCACGAAATAAACGAGAAAATCGTGACCTTTACACAAAATAAACAAGAAAATCGTGACCTGTACACGAAATAAATGAGAAAATCGTGACCTGTACACGAAAATCGTGACCTGTGCACGAAATAAACAAGAAAATCGTGACCTGTGCACGAAATGAACAAGAAAATCGTGACCTGTACATGAAATAAACGAGAAAATCGTGACCTGTACATGAAATAAACGAGAAAATCGTGACCTGCGCACGAAATAAACGAGAAAATCGTGACCTGTACACGAAAATCGTGACCTGTGAACGAAATAAACGAGAAAATCGTGACCTGTACACAAAATAAACGAGAAAATCGTGACCTGTACACGAAATAAACGCGAAAATCCTAAGTGGTGGAACGAGCTCCCCATTGACATCAGGAAAGGCCGAAAGCCTACAAGCCTATCTTCCTGCGAAGGCTAAAAATACATCTCTTCCGACTACACCTCGAAATAAAAAAATAATTAAAAAAAGTATATTTCTTGAAGCTGCACTTTCATTTGGCTCTTTGTAGTTTTACTTATTTAAAGCTAATGTACTTGCTCTTACTACTTGTTGTCTGGAGTTTGCACCTTCAGGGGTTGAAAGCACTAAATTGGAAGTCGCTTTGGATAAAAGTGTCAGCTAAATGACATGTAATGTAATGTAATGTTTTCTCATCCATGCAGACATGTCCCGGGACCTCCCTAGATAGTTGGAGATCTCAAACTACACACACACACACACACACACACACACACACACACACACACACACACACACACACACACACACACAGTTACGCCCTTGTAGGCCGTTATATTGTCGGCTAGTTTCATTCATAATAAAACATCAGATTGTATAAACTACATGTGTTCTGTGTGCAGGAATCTTAACGTGCAAAGTACAATATTTCTCTCTGAAATGTAGCGGAGTAGAAGTAGAAAGTAGGCATGAAAACTGCTCAAAACTCACTTGTTTCAATTGGCCTATCCATAATTTAATTATCTTGTTTGTTTGTTTCTTTCTTTCTTTTGTTTGTAAAGCGTCTTTGAGTTCCACGTAAAGCGCTATATAAAACTTATGTATTATTATTATTATTAATGAAAAGAAAAAGACTGAAAGTAAAGTACAAGTACCCTTAAATATGTACTTAAAAGTACAGTACTGGAGTGCATTAGTTAACACTGCAGCGCTGGGAAGGAGGAAGGTGAAATTAAACGAGAGAAAGATGCAAGAAAACGAGGACGATAAGACGACTGGAAACGAGACGGGAGCTGCAGGCCGAAGCGTTTCCATGTCGGCGCGGAGCTGCCGGCTCCGAAAAAAGAAAAGAAAAGGGGGAAAGAGAGAAAGAAAAAGCAGAAGCGTGTCGTGTTTTGCTGCATCGCTGCATCGGCCTTGAGGACTCAGAGCCACGAGCCGCCTGGCTGCGTCCCGTTGTGTGCCGGGCTCAGCTCGCCTCCACGCAGCCTTGTAATTACTCGTACGGTATTTGTGTACCGGGGGTTGTTCGGAGCGCGGCAGCACTCTGTAATTATGTGGGAAATAATACAAAATACTGCAGCCGTGACAACAGTGATTTGCACGTTGCGAGAAGCGGCTTTTCTTTCTCTCTGTTTTTTTATTTTTTATTTTGAGAGGCAGGTGAGCCTTTCTTCCACTGGCATGCTTTTCCAAGGCCAGTGCTAGGTGTAAATATTTAGGAAGAGGTAGATTTGTTCCCCTCTAAAACATATTAAAGACAACCCACTCCCCAAAAGAGGTAAAAAAAACAAACATTCAGGGGGCTCAAAGAGAGTGTCTACTTGTGCTTCAATCGGGCTGTTAAAGAAAGACAGAAAGACAGACAGACAGAAAGATAGCCAGACAGACAGACAGAAAGAAAGACCGAAAGAAAGACAGACAGAAAGAAAGACAGAGAGAAAGAAAAACAGACAGAGACAGAAAGACAGAGACAGAAAGAAAGAAAGAAAGACCGAAAGAAAGACAGACAGACAGAAAGACAGACAGAGAGACAGAAAGAAAGACCGAAAGACAGACGGAAAGAAAGAAAGACAGACAGAAAGAAAGACAGACAGAGACAGAAAGACAGAAAGACAGAGACAGACAGAAAGAAAGAAAGACCGAAAGAAAGACAGACAGACAGAAAGATAGCCAGACAGACAGAAAGAAATAAAGAAAGACCGAAAGAAAGACAGACAGACAGAAAGACAGACAGAGAGACAGAAAGAAAGACCGAAAGACAGACGGAAAGAAAGAAAGACAGACAGAAAGACAGACAGAGACAGAAAGACAGAGACAGACAGAAAGAAAGAAAGAAAGACCGAAAGAAAGACAGACAGACAGAAAGACAGACAGACAGAGACAGAAAGACAGAGACAGACAGAAAGAAAGAAAGAAAGAAAGAAAGACCGAAAGAAAGACAGACAGACAGAAAGACAGACAGAGAGACAGAAAGAAAGACCGAAAGAAAGACCGAAAGAAAGAAAGAAAGACAGACAGACAGACAGACAGACAGACAGACAGACAGACAGACAGAGAGACAGAAAGAAAGACCGAAAGACAGACGGAAAGAAAGAAAGACAGACAGAAAGACAGACAGAGACAGAAAGACAGAGACAGAAAGAAAGAAAGAAAGACCGAAAGAAAGACAGACAGAGAGACAGAAAGAAAGACCGAAAGACAGACGGAAAGAAAGAAAGACAGACAGAAAGAAAGACAGACAGAGACAGAAAGACAGAGAGAGACAGACAGACCAAAACTCCCCAAACTAAACCCTGAGCAGGACGAGACAGTAACTCGGGTCTGAAAGGGACACTGAAGTAACCGGAGTGGCTCGGCCGGTGAGGCAGCTTTCACACACCGATCGGCCAGTAGAGGCAGCTTTCACACACCGATCGGCCCGATGAGGTAGCTTTCACACACCGATCGGGCCGGTGAGGCAGCTTTCACACACCGATCGGCCAGTAGAGGCAGCTTTCACACACCGATCGGCCCGGTGAGGTAGCTTTCACACACCGATCGGCCGGTGAGGCAGCTTTCACACACTGATGAGGAAAAACAGATCACATTTCCTCCTCCGTCAAGGGCAGCTCCACCCATCAGTCTAACCACAAACTGCATCCATCCATCTCTCCCTCTCTCTATCTATCTTTCCCTCTATCTATCTATCATCTCTCTCCCTCTATCTATCTATCTCTCCCTCTCTCTATCCATCTCTCCCTCTCTCTATCTATCCATCTCTCCCTCTCTCTATCCATCTCTCCCTCTCTATCTATCCATCTCTCCCTCTCTCTATCCATCTCTCCCTCTATCTATCTCTCCCTCTATCTATCTATCTATCATCTCTCTCTCCCTCTATCTATCTATCTCTCCCTCTCTCTATCCATCTCTCCCTCTCTCTATCTATCTCTCCCTCTATCTATCTATCCATCTCTCCCTCCCTCCATCCCTCCCTCCCTCTATCTATCTATCTATCTATCCATCCATCTCTCCCTCCCTCCCTCTATCTATCTCTCCCTCTATCTATCTATCCATCTCTCCCTCCCTCCCTCTATCTATCTCTCCCTCTATCTATCTATCCCTCCCTCCCTCTCTCTATCTATCTATCCATCTCTCCCTCCCTCCCTCCCTCTATCTATCTATCCATCCATCTCTCCCTCCCTCCCTCTATCTATCTCTCCCTCTATCTATCTATCTATCCATCTCTCCCTCCCTCTATCTATCTATCTATCCATCCATCCATCTCTCCCTCCCTCTATCTATCTCTCCCTCTATCTATCTATCATCCATCCCTCCCTCTAACCCTAACCCTCTCTCCCTCTATCATCCCTCCCTCCATCCGACTGCACTGTAGGCAGTTCAGCGTGCACGTCGACATGAACGAGGGCCCAGCGGAGATTTAAGGGCGCCGAGGAAGCCACGAAACTGAGCCGACAGAGAAGGAAATGAGGAGATGTCTTGGGAAATGAAAATGACAAATTAGGAGCACGAAAAGGAAGGATCGGAAGGAGCCAAAGTGTGCTAACGGAGGAGGTTAAAGACCTTTTACTGGAGCAAGGGCGAACTGGAGGAGACAGTGGGCTCACAGGGAGGCACACCGCGAACATTTCGGCACAGAGGAAGAATCCACAGACTTTATGGTGATGTCTGAAGTTCTCACCATGGACTCTGTAACCTTGGTTACCTTGTTTCAAGCCATCGTATAGAAAGCCTGCGGGAAGACTCGGCTCGATTTGTGCCAGTTCTCATTAATATTCAACGAGCTGAGCTGTTTGAATCCGATTGGGCTAACAGCTAGCCAATGAGAGCCTGGCTGTCAGTAATCCTTTACCCCAGCGCAACTGGGCGAGCTCATGAATAGTAATGAGCTCAGGCAGCATGATGTCAGACTGACCGGCTGTTGTGATTGGCCCGATTTCTCTGCTTAGAGCTGACAGAGGAGGCAGCAGTTCATTTTCACATTCACCACATAACACACACACACATATGGACCTAAAATATAAAAAAAAAAAATGCAAGTTAAAACGGTTTCGCATGGCAGGGCAGCTTTAAGGAATGCACACACACAGATCTGACTAATTCGACCCTAAAGTAGAAATCCAAAATTAGTTTTTTTTAACCCCTAAAATATGTCAACGTGTCAGCGATAGTGATGACATGGCCTTGCTTCTCTCTGATGATCCAGAGTAGTGTCAGTTAGTGTCAGTTAGTGTCCATCGTGACGATGTCCACATGATACAAGCCTTCTGTGATCGTGCACAACACCCCCCTTCCCTCCACACGGTTGCCAAGGAGCACAAGCAGGACACCTTTTTCGACACATTTTTCGATGCACTTTTTACCGTTTTGGTCTCTTTTTATAACGTTGTTAGTGCCTTGTCGTTTTGGCGCTTTATTCAAAGCTTCATTCTGCTGTTTTCTAGGCTTTTCAATGCCTTTAGTCGCTTTTTTTCCAATGTTTTTTTTGGCGCTTTTGTCATTTCAGTCAGCATTCTTTGACGTTTTCTTAAACATTTTAATTGCGAAGAGCGCTGCGTTGAACCGTCCATGTTATATTTGGGCAATTTGGGGTCAGACTTGACTTGAGGACAATAGGAGGAGGGTTAAGTAAGTTAAGTTTATTTTGATTAGGACATTAATGCACATTAATCAACATTTCTGTAAATGCGCCAGTGTTAGCCAGTCGGCTAATTTTCAACTGTAGTCCTAGTATGTAGTATTAAAGTGCCCATATTAGAAAAAAAATCACTTTTTCTGGGATTACCTAGCTACTGATCATGTAGTCTTACCCTAGCTACTGAGCATGTAGTCTTACCTAGCTACTGTCATGTAGTCTTACCTAGCTACTGAGCATGTAGTCTTACCTAGCTACTGAGCATGTAGTCTTACCTAGCTACTGAGCATGTAGTCTTACCAAGCTACTGAGCATGTAGTCCTTACCTAGCTACTGAGCATGTAGTCTTACCTAGCTACTGATCATGTAGTCTTACTTAGCTACTGAGCATGTAGTCTTACCTAGCTACTGATCATGTAGTCTTACCTAGCTACTGAGCATGTAGTCTTACCTAGCTACTGAGCATGTAGTCTTACCTAGCTACTGAGCATGTAGTCTTACCTAGCTACTGAGCATGTAGTCCTTACCTAGCTACTGAGCATGTGTCTTACCTAGCTACTGATCATGTAGTCTTACTTAGCTACTGAGCATGTAGTCTTACCTAGCTACTGATCATGTAGTCTTACCTAGCTACTGAGCATGTAGTCTTACCTAGCTACTGCGCAGTTGTATTACTAGCTACTGAGCATGTAGTCTTACCTAGCTACTGAGCATGTAGTCTTACACAGCTACTGAGCGTGGTCTTACCTAGCTACTGAGCATGTAGTCTTACCTAGCTACTGAGCATGTAGTCTTACCTAGCTACTGAGCATGTAGTCTTACCTAGCTACTGAGCATGTAGTCTTACCTAGCTACTGAGCATGTAGTCTTACCTAGCTACTGAGCATGTAGTCTTACCTAGCTACTGAGCATGTAGTCTTACCTAGCTACTGGAGCATGTAGTCCTTACCTAGCTACTGAGCATGTAGTCTTTACCTAGCTACTGAGCATGTAGTCTTACCTAGCTACTGAGCATGTAGTCTTACCTAGCTACTGAGCATGTGGTCTTACCTAGCTACTGGGCATGTAGTCTTACCTAGCTACTGAGCATGTAGTCTTACCTAGCTACTGAGCATGTAGTCTTACCCAGCTACTGAGCATGTAGTCTTACCTAGCTACTGAGCATGTAGTCTTACCTAGCTACTGAGCATGTAGTCTTACCTAGCTACTGAGCATGTAGTCCTTACCTACAACTGAGCATTAGTCTTACCTAGCTACTGAGCATGTAGTCTTACCTAGCTACTGAGGCATGTAGTCCTTACCTAGCTACTGAGCATGTAGTCTTACCTAGCTACTGAGCATATAGTCTTACCTAGTTACTGAGCATGTAGTCTTACCTAGCTACTGAGCATGTAGTCTTACCTAGCTACTGGCATGTAGGTCTTACCTAGCTATGAGCATGTCTTACCCTGTACTACTGAGCATGTAGTTACCTAGCTACTGAGCGTAGTAGTCTTGCGCTACTGAGCATGTAGTCTTACCTAGCTACTGAGCTGTAGTCTTACCTAGCTACTGAGGCATGTAGTCTTACCTAGCTACTGAGCATGTTATAGTACTTGTAGCTACTGAGCATGTAGTCTTACCTAGCTACTGAGCATGTAGTCTTACCTGGCTACTGAGCATGTAGTCTTACCTAGCTACTGAGCATTAGTCTTACCTAGCTACTGAGCATATAGTCTTACCTAGCTACTGAGCATGTAGTCTTACCTAGCTACTGAGCATGTAGTCTTACCTAGCTATGACATGTAGTCTTACCTAGCTATGGCATGTAGGTCTTACCTAGCTACTGAGCTGTAGTCTTACACAGCTACTGAGCATGTAGTCTTACCTAGCTACTGAGCATGTAGTCTTACCTAGCTACTGACGCATGTAGTCTTACCTAGTACTGAGCTGTAGTCACTTAGCTACTGAGCATGTAGTCTTACCTAGCTACTGAGCATGTAGTCTTACCTAGCTACTGAGCATGTAGTCTTACCTAGCTACTGAGCATGTAGTCTTACCTAGCTACTGAGCATATAGTCTTACCTAGCTACTGAGCATGTAGTCTTACCTGGCTTTACTGAGCATGTAGTCTTACCTAGCTACTGAGCGTAAGGTCTTACCTAGCTACTGAGCATGTAGTCTTACCTAGCTACTGAGCTGTAGTCGTCCTAGCTACTGAGCATGTAGGTCTTACCTAGCTACTGAGCACGTAGTCTTTACCTAGCTACTGAGCATGTAGTCTTACCTAGCTACTTGAGTGTAGTCTTACCTAGCTACTGAGCATGGTAGTTACCTAGCTACTGAGCATGTGGTCTTACCTAGCTACTGAGCATGTAGTCTTACCTGCACTGTAGATTCTTACCTAGCTACTGAGCATGTAGTCTTACCTAGCTACTGAGCATATTGTCGGTTTACCTAGCTACTGAGCATGTAGTCTTACCTAGCTACTGAGCATGTAGTCTTACCTAGCTACGGAGCATGTAGTCTTACCTAGCTACTGAGCATGTAGTTTACCTAGCTACTGAGGATGTAGTCTTACCTAGCTACTGGGCATGTAGGGTCTTACCTAGCTACTGTGAGCATGTAGTCTTACCTAGCTACTGAGCATGTAGTCTTACCTAGCTACTGAGCGTGTAGTCTTACCTAGCTTACTGAGCATGTAGTCTTACCTAGCTACTGAGCATGTAGTCTTACCTAGCTACTGGGCATGTAGTCTTACCTAGCTACTGGGCATGTAGTCTTACCAACACTACTGAGCATGTAGTCTTACCTAGCTACTGAGCATGTAGTCTTACCTAGCTTACTGAGCGTATGTGTCTTACCTAGCTACTGAGCATGTAGTCTTACCTAGCTACTGAGCATGTAGTCTTACTTACCTAGCTACTGAGGCATGTAGTCTTACCTAGCTACTGAGCATGTAGTCTTACCTAGCTACTGAGCATGTAGTCTTACCTAGCTACTGAGCATGTAGTCTTACCTAGCTACTGAGCATTGTAGTCTTACCTAGCTACTGAGCATGTAGTCTTACCTAGCTACTGAGGCATGTAGTCTTTACCTAGCTACTGAGCATATGGTCTTACCTAGCTACTGAGCATGTAGTCTTACCTAGCTACTGGGCATGTAGTCTTACCTAGCTACTGAGCATGTAGTCTTACCTAGCTACTGGGCATGTAGTCTTACCTAGCTACTGAGCATGTAGTCTTACCTAGCTACTGAGCATGTAGTCTTACCTAGCTACTGAGGCATGTAGTCTTACCTAGCTACTGAGCATGTAGTCTTACCTAGCTACTGGGCATGTAGTCTTACCTAGCTACTGAGGCATGTAGTCTTACCTAGCTACTGAACATGTAGTCTTACCTAGCTACTGAGCATGTAGTCTTACCTAGCTACTGAGCATGTAGTCTTACCTAGCTACTGAGCATGTAGTCTTACCTAGCTACTGAGGGCATGTAGTCTTACCTAGCTACTGAGCATGTAGTCTTACCTAGCTACTGAGCATGTAGTCTTACCTAGCTACTGAGCATGTAGTCTTACCTAGCTACTGAGCATGTAGTCTTACCTAGCTACTGAGCATGTAGTCTTACCTAGCTACTGAGCATGTAGTCGTACCTAGCTACTGAGCATGTAGTCTTACCTAGCTACTGAGCATGTAGTCTTACCTAGCTACTGAGCATGTAGTCTTACCTAGCTACTGAGCATTATTGGTCTTACCTAGCTACTGAGCATGTAGTCTTACCATAGCTACTGAGCATGTAGTCTTACCCTAGCTACTGAGGCATGTAGTCTTACCTAGCTACTGAGCATGTAGTCTTACCCTAGCTACTGAGCATGTAGTCTTACCTAGCTACGAATGTAGTCTTACCTAGCTACTGGCATGTAGGCGTGGTCTTACCTGGCTACTGAGCATGTAGTCCTTACCTAGCTACTGAGCATGTGTCTTACCTAGCTACTGAGCATGTAGTCTTACCTAGCTACTGAGGCATGTAGTCTTACCTGAGCTACTGGGCTGTGGTCTTACCTAGCTACTGAGCATGTAGTCTTACCTAGCTACTGGGCATGTAGTCTTTACCTAGCTACTGAGCATATGGTCTTACCTGCGCTACTGAGCATGTGGTCTTACCTGGCTACTGGGCATGTAGTCTTACCCAGCTACTACTAGCTGTAGTCTTACCTAGCTACTGGGCATGTAGTCTTACCTAGCCTACTGAGCATGTAGTCTTTACCTAGCTACTGAGCATGTAGTCTTACCTAGCTACTGGGCATGTAGTCTTACCTAGCTACTGGGCATGTAGTCTTACCTAGCTACTGAGCATGTAGTCTTACCTAGCTACTGAGCATGTAGTCTTACCATAGCTACTGAGCATGTAGTCTTACCCTAGCTACTGAGGCATGTAGTCTTACCTAGCTACTGGGCATGTAGTCTTACCTAGCTACTGAGCATGTAGTCTTACCTAGCTACTGGAGCATGTAGTCCTTACCTAGCTACTGAGGCATGTAGTCTTACCCTAGCTACTGAGCATGTAGTCTTACCTAGCTACTGAGCATGTAGTCTTACCTAGCTACTGAGCATGTGAGTCTTACCTAGCTACTGAGCATGTAGTCTTACCTAGCTACTGAGCATGTAGTCTTACCTAGCTACTGAGCATGTAGTCTTACCTAGCTACTGAGCATGTAGTCTTACCTAGCTACTGAGCATGTAGTCTTACCTAGCTACTGAGCATGTAGTCCTTACCTAGCTACTGGGCATGTAGTCTTACCTAGCTACTAAGCATGTAGTCTTACCTAGCTACTAAGCATGTAGTCTTATCTAGCTACTGAGCATGTAGTCTTACCTAGCTACTGAGCATGTAGTCTTACCTAGCTACTGAGCATGTAGTCTTACCTAGCTACTGGGCATGTAGTCTTACCTAGCTACTGAGCATGTAGTCTTACCTAGCTACTGGGCATGTGGTCTTACCTAGCTTACTTTGAGATGTAGTCTTACCTAGCTACTGAGCATGTAGTCTTGCCTAGCTACTGAGCATTGTGTCTTACCTAGCTACTGGGGCATGTAGTCTTACCTAGCTACTGAGCATGTAGTCTTACCTAGCTACTGAGCATGTAGTCTTACCTAGCTACTGAGCATGTGGTCTTACCTAGCTACTGAGCATGTAGTCTTACCTAGCTACTGAGCATGTAGTCTTACCTGGCTACTGAGGCATGTGGTCTTACCTAGCTACTGAGCATGTAGTCTTACCCATAGCTACTGGGCATGTAGTCTTACCTAGCTACTGAGCATGTAATTCTTACCTAGCTACTGGGCATGTGAGTACCGTACCTAGCTACTGAGCATGTAGTCTTACCTAGCTACTGAGCATGTAGTCTTACCTGGCTACTGAGCATGTAGTCTTACCTGGCTACTGAGCGTAGCGTGTTACCCTAGCTACTGAGCGGCATGTAGTCTTACCTGGCTACTGGGCATGTAGTCTTACATAGCTACTGGAGCATGTAGTCTTTACCTAGCTACTGAGCATGTGAGTCTTACCTGGCTACTGAGCATGTAGTCTTACCTAGCTACTGAGCATGTAGTCTTACCTAGCTACTGAGCATGTAGTCTTACATAGCTACTGAGCATGTAGTCTTACCTAGCTTTACTGAGCATGTAGTCTTACCTAGCTACTGAGCATGTAGTCCTTACCTAGCTACTGAGCTGTGTAGTCTTACCTAGCTACTGAGCATGTAGTCTTACCTAGCTACTGAGCATGTAGTCCTTACCTAGCTACTGAGCATGTAGTCTTACCTAGCTACTGAGCATGTAGTCTTACCTAGCTACTGAGGCATGTAGTGTCTTACCTAGCTACTGGGCATGTAGTCTTACCTAGCTACTGGGCATGTAGTCTTACCTAGCTACTGAGCATGTAGTCTTACCTAGCTACTGAGCATGTGTCTTACCTAGCTACTGGGCATGTGGTCTTACACTAGCTACTGAGCATGTAGTCTTACCTAGCTACTGAGGCATGTAGTCTTACCTAGCTACTGAGCATGTAGTCTTACCTAGCTACTGAGGCATGTAGTCTTACCTAGCTACTGAGCATGTAGTCTTACCTAGCTACTGAGGCATGTAGTCTTACCTAGCTACTGAGCATGTAGTCTTACCTAGCTACTGAGCATGTAGTCCTTACCTAGCTACTGAGCATGTAGTCTTACCTAGCTACTGAGCATGTAGTCTTACCTAGCTACTGAGCATGTAGTCTTACCTAGCTACTGAGGCATGTAGTCCTTACCTAGCTACTGAGCATGTAGTCTTACCTAGCTACTGAGCATGTAGTCTTACCTAGCTACTGAGCATGTAGTCTTACCTAGGCTACTGAGCATGTTGAGACTGACAAAAGATGTTCCAGCAGTGAGATGTCTCACTCTGTAGCTAAAACAGAGACCAGGACACAGGAGGTGAAAAGAGGAGCTGCAGCAATGTGCAGTACAACAAATATATGGTGTTTTTACAACCTGTAAATACCCACGATGAACCTGGAAATTAGCATAATATGGAGTCTTTTATGTGTTGGTTTATTAGTTCATATTTTCTCCCTCTCATCAGGATGGTGGCGATCCGGTTGGCTTTGGCTTCCTCCCCGTCCCCGGGAGACAGGAGCCCGTCACCCGGG